>NC_080720.1:26430851-26730851 GCF_019097595.1 Hemibagrus wyckioides
CCCTCGTATATGCAAAACATTCTTATTAATGTTTCATGAATATATATAAATATATATATTTTTTTTTTTTTCATTCGCTAACGTGGATGACAAAAAGCAATAAGAAACTTTCTTGTAATTTTTGCGATTGAATGTGTTCTAGTGATATTAGCATGATGATAAATGTATGTCATTTGAATGATTAGCAGTGCCACTTAATATATTTCAGGAAAAAATAAATGCTAATTACTTTATTTTTCTTCTTCGTATTATTATTATTTGTAGTAGCAATATTAATAATAGTAGTAGTGTTGCAATAAGCATGAAAATAGACAATAATCAAATATTGCATATTAAACAAAAGCTGCTCCTTTACGTATATTATGTTCTTTGTTATTTATGCAAGATATAATCAATAGACTATCATGGCTCTTCTCTATAAAAGTAAAACTCAACCAGCTGACCAAACATTATTAAGCTCCACATGCAGAAAATTTAAAGTGTCACTCCGTCCGTCATGCCCCATGATCTAGCATGCCCCTGATGTATAACATGCACCTTCCAGCAATGCTTAACAATCTTTTTTTCTTTTCTAAATTGGACACACACAGTACAAACTCTCACTGTATTACAAAGTGCTCGAGCTCATAATGAACGAGAACGACGTTTGTGTTTGTTAGCTCTTCTGCAGTATGTAAATGCACTCCGCTGTCTTGCCGTAAGACTGTCGTAGGGGACGCAGGAATGAGATTACGTACACAGATATTGCAAATGCAATTGTCTCAACACGGCCGGGTGGCGGCTCGAAAATTGACTTTGTGATTATTCAGTTAGTGCGATAATTAAATATTGCACGCCCAAGGTTCCAAAAGCCACTGAACCACGAGGATATTTAACAGGGCTTGACACATGTTTGAAATAATGTTTATTTATCAATACAAATCTGAAGGGCCGTAAAGTGGAGCACCTAGACTGTCTTCAGCTGCTGCTTAAGTTTGAGCATGAGAGCTTTTTTCAATCACTGTAATTTAATAATGACCGTGCCTTCTGTACATACAGAGCATGTACAGAGTCTGTTAACTGTGCCATTGTTTATGATTGGAAAGATTGTTTAACTCTAATAACACCTCAGAATGCTTTAAGAAATTTACTATACCTATAGTCTACACATGTTTACATGTATTATCCTTAGTGTCTATCTATCTATCTATCTATCTATCTATCTATCTATCTATCTATCTATCTATCTATCTATAATAACAATAATAATGATAATAACAATAATAATAATAATAATAATAATAATAATAATAATTATTATTATTATTATTATTATTATTATTATTATTATTATTATTATTATTATTATTATTATTGTCATTATTATTATTATTATCATTATTATTATACAGATATTTCACATGAATGCTGATTAAAATATCATCACTCCTAAACTGAAGTGCTGTTTCTCATCGCTGGATGGAACTATTGAGGTTTTATAGTTATTAGTATTTATCCAAATATAATATCCAGAGATTCGTAATATAGTTATTAGTCACTAATCTAAACCTCACCTCAACTCAGACTCTAATGCATTTTGCTAGTAGAACGTTCATGAATAAAAAGCGCTCTTGTGTCGATAAACAGCCAGATTATGATTGTACACCTCTGAATAATGAGGCTAATATTATAACTGATTAAGTTCATAAAGTAAATATGTATTAAGGAGGTCCATGGAATTTATTTTACAGTTAAAGGAGTCCGGTGATGCAAAAAAAAAAAAAGTTGGAGAACTCCTGGCTTAAAAACATGAATTATTTCAGGCACTTTGTAATGACATTCTTAATAAATATTAAAGATGCTTTATAAATCATTAGAGGTCAGATTAGGAGTCCACATGACATTCATTAGGAGTGCTAAAGCATTTGAATATGCTTATGTCACGGATTTGCCTTGCACTACTTCACTGAAGCATTGTTAGGATTTAATCAAATGATTATAAACCAGTGTTAGAGTTACAAGAATATGGATTATGTATGATTTTAGACTTTAAAGTGTGTGGAAGAATTTGTGAACGTTCAGCTCATATCTTTTTTAACGCGAGCTTTTTTCCTTACTAAATCTTGTTGACTTGCCTCTGCCAGACTCTACATATAAACACAGAGCCTTATGTATGAATTAATGAATCTAGGTCTATTCAAATGTAAAAGGATATTTTATTCACCATATTCGCTACATGGTTCCCCATGATATTGTAATTTGAGTCTTTTTATCATTGCAAACACATGCAAAAATGTTTATGAAGCACATGGGAGAAATTACAATGCTGTCCAATGTCAGCAGGTCCGAGCCAATGCTCCAGGAATATAAGAGGAAGACGGGGAACTACAGGTGTTTCCAAAGTTTCAGCGAACACAAAGAGGAAGACTTGGTCTCTCCAAAATTACGGAGATTAAGGTATGAAAAAATAATCAAATTTTCAGATGAACAAAGACGTCCCTTCTGTTCACGGCATGGGAGGTGGGCATGATTTATACTCAGCTTGGAAAGCAGAATGAAGTGAAGGTGAGTAACACAGATCTTTTGAACGATTTCACTTAACAGCTTTAGGCTTGTAACCTATTCGGCTTTTCTCGTATATCTTTTAGAGTTTGTGATTATTTCGTCCGAAGCAAGGATTTTACACAACCAAACCAGTCAAAGTGTTACAGTTACTCCTAATAGTAGAATTGGTTTAACCTAATTATTACAATTAGTAAATATAAAGCTGTAATAGAAATGGCAACGGTGTTAGCAATGAAAGTTTATCAGTAGAAATAAATCTAAATTGGTTGAATATTTGGAAACCTGTTAAAAATGTGCAATTATACTGTACAGTTGGGCCTTTTTGAATTAACATATATATAAATAGTGTAGCCACTTTGATATAGCCCTGGTGTTTTTGTTTGTATTTCCACAGGTCATGTTTAGAAGTAAATAAAATTATATAGCTTTATTTATATTTTTTTCTAATGAGTGTATGAATGTGACTGAACTGGGATGTTACTGTGTGTGTGTGTGTGTGTGTGTGTGTGTGTGTGTGTGTGTGAGTGAGACAGAGAGAGACAGAGACCCAGGACTACTGGAGTGTGTTGTGGAGCAATGTATCGAGAAAAAAAAAAACAAACAAAACAATTAGAAATGAACTCTCATACAATATTCATCACTCGGTTACCCCTGGCATGACAAGCCATCATGCTTCCTCCCCCAACCACCATGATGTGGCTGCCACTTAAATCAAATTAGTAATTAGCAAATTGAATCAACAATTAGGGCAAAAAAAAAGAGCTACATGGAATTAATGTCAGTGCCGTCACTTTGTCAGGTTGTCAGGAAAAGTCCAAAAAAGCAGCCGTTCCTGCAGTGGTGCGTGTTTGCCTTTTCGTCGTGGTCTCAAAGCCCTCAAAGCCAAAGTTGGCACGCCTTTTACTGCCCGTGAATTTTCCTCCTCAGACCCTCACTGTGCCTTCGCTCTCTTTCTCTTGTCACTCCTATCGACGTTTCTCGCAAGTCGAGGATGTCAGAAGCGACGCTGCTGGAAAAGTCCTCATTATGCAAATATTCTTGTCGCAAGTCGGATTGAATTTGAGCAACTTCACAGAAATTGTCGCAGAGATTTCAGCCTTCTACGTCACGCTCCATCTGATCAAACATAAACGCTTGTTCTCCCAAACGTTGCATGTCGTAAATGTTATTCTACATAAAGTAGCTCGCCTACTGTATGTTAACCAAATTCTTGCATAATGCTACAATTAAATATTTGGCTCCTGAATAAATCCATTTCAATGGAATTGTTTCTAATAAAATATGGTAAGGAGTGCACGTTACTGTATATTTTAAGCTCATTTTCCAGCACCTCACATGTTCAGCACAGAGAAACATGACAGCCTTTCCTGCAAGGGAACATTAATAATCGTGTTCCATTAAATGGCACGGTGAAAGACGGGGTGTGATGACAAAGTGAACTTCTCAAAGGGAAACATTCCCTCTCTCCTAGTTTTATTTTTCTATTAACAGATTAGTTATTGTCCTGGGCATGCACTCTGAACAGAATATTGACGTGTAGTACAATAGCAGATTGTATTTTAAATCCCAAGGGTCAGTTATCTGATGTAAGGAAACAGCCCTGAGGTATAATTTCTCATCTGCTGTGTTGTCCTTAAACCTGTTTTTCTTACATCCGTACTGAAACAAGACATTGACTGATGTTCCATTTTTATATCCTTATAATCACTTTTACATCATTTGCTTATTATTTGATTTGATATTACATTTAAAAAAAAGATGATGTGATTCTTCAGTCAGGAGCAAAAATATGATCCTGTCTTATAATTAGGCCAAAATAACGACCATTAGAAGAAATCTGTTCTTAGAAGAAACGTTGCTTTCTGAATGGGACAGCTGTTCAAATGCAGCATTAAAAAATCATCTTTCCCTCTTATATTGCCTTCTCATAAATTAAAAAAAAAAAATGCACATTATGTTGAAGTGCCACACTAACAATAATTTGATGATATTTTCTATCCATGATGATAATTAACAAAATTACTTTTTTTTTTTTTTTTTAATAGTTCTACTCTTAACTGATCTCTGCATCTCTTGGGGCAGATACATTGGCAAAGCAAATCCAGAGCAAAAATGTAGAGAGTAAAAATGTGGAGACAGAGTTAGTCCTCGGCCCCCCTCCAAAAAAAAAAAAAAAAAAAAACCTTCCCAAAAAAAAGGAACAGAAAAAAAATTGTTAGAGCTTATTTCAATATTCATGAATTTTCTATGAGCTCAGTTCGGCGGTTTCGATTAAGCATTAATTAGCAGCCAGGGGGGAAACCAAACAAAAATAAGGAGATGAATTGCTAATGAGTGTGGTCTGAATCCAGGCACGATGTTACAGCAGGTTTCAATGTGGTTCAGTTTTCCTGACCCAAAAAAAACCTGTCCTCAGATCAGTTATTCTAACTTTATTCTATCATAGCAATAATATATATAATTATTTATATTTGTAACAGTATTCCATTATTATTCTATTATACAGAATTCTATTATACTTACTGTAATATATATATATATATATATATAAATTTGGCTACTTAATTTTTTATTCTGAAGTTCTTGTCCTTTTGTGCCATTTTATAAACGATGCCACTGAAAAGCTCATGCAGTGTTCCTTCTCTGTCTTTGCCGGCTATAATATAATAATAAACTTAATATTGTACGTATTTAAAATAATAATAATCGTCATCATCATGTAACTAAATTTCTTTTCTTTTTTTTTACTCCTACATCATGATGTCAGGTTTCTGTGAGTTTAACTATTCAGAATCTGACCACATTAAGCATGTTTGTTAAATCATATGAAATATTTAATATTTATGGAAACATATTATATATATTTTTTTTTTTTTAAAAAAAGGAAAGAAAAGAAGAAAAGTCATGTGCCAATGTGAATATTAACAAATGCCCTTAAAAAAAAAAAAACACCCCAGTAAAATATTAAATATAAAAAATATTAAAATTGTTTCTCCTAGTTCGGTTCATTGTCAAAATATTAATCTCGCTTAACTTTTCTGAAATCTGCCACTTGCCTGAAGGAGCGTGTTATTATGCAGCATCATTAATAAAAAGCATTATTCATTCGTTGTACTTAATGCGTTTGCAAAACTTAAAATGTAAATGTCTGACATTCTTGTTTAAATGCAATGGTTTGATGAATATATTTGTAAAGTGTGAGTAAACCACATAAGCATTTGGCATATCATTTTAATGCATCACTGTCACGAGCGCAAAATGTCAAAGAAAACAAAAATGTACATTGTTATGTGATCTGCATGAATAATTGCTCACTATATTTTGGAAATATTTACATTTTATTTGTACAAGTGTTTTATTCATTTATTAATTTTTAGAAACAGTTCTTGTATTGTACTGCAGGTGAGTAATGAAACACACCTTCTTCTTCAAAATTATTCAGTTCCATCACTACAGCTGTAAAAACAGAACAAAACAAACAAAAAAAAAAAACCCTGATCCTGGTTATCAGATCTTTATGTGTTTGGGAATGGGTTTAGCGACTTAGTGCCCAGTAAGAGATGGATAAATACTACAGGCAGAAAAATAAATGACATTGTTACTGTGGCATTAGCCTTAAGCCCAGCTATCCTATTTGAATTGTATTGCTGAATCATAATCAGGTATTTTAGGTAAGCAGAGCTCAGCTGTGAAAAGAAAAGCAGAGTCGTTGTTTCCCTCCTGCCTCTTTCTCCACTTCCTTTAAAATCTCTAAAGCTGTACATTGTGATGGACGTCCACACTGCTGAAATCCTCAGCAAACACAGGATGCGTCTCCAGACGCTGGGGGGAAAGCCTAGCAAAAGGTGTCATTTATTTTGGATACTGTGAAAAGAAAACATGGTATATATGGAAATGTGTCTAACATTAACCATTTCAGAAACAGACCCAGAATGTCCTTAAAAACTTATTATATATATATATATATATATATATATATATATATATATATATATATATATATATATATATATATATTAAACTTATATAAGTTATATATACTTAAACTTATAATATATATACAGTATATATTACTTCCTTTTGTGCCTTTGTTTTTATTTAAATTGTACTGTAAACTTAGAATTATTAAAAGAAAGCCAGACCAAAAAAATATTTATTTTTATTTTTATTTTTTTTTAAATACTGAATTTTTAAAAAAAATATTTTAAAATTAATCGACATCATTGATGAGATTTTCTAACATGTGATTCTATAATAGTCATGTGATATATGGGAAATCTTATGAGTAATTTTTTTTCATCAATCATCATTCACCTCATCTTATAATACATTTTGAAACTGTCCTTTTCTGCAAGTGCAAATTTAAGATATGAAACAAAAAGATTTAGCTGGAAATCACAATAATGTAATAACTCACACATTATTCTTTTTTAGGTCAATCACAAGGCCGCGATCATCTTCGACAACAATTGGCTACAAAACACACATCTTCCCCCCTGTCCGCCCCTGGCATGGCCTCTCTCTTTCTCCTTCTCACAACCTATCACAATCCATTACCACAAATTAGGGCTCAATAAAATTGCTATTCAGAGATAATTAGCGGCTGGTTTTGTGTCCCGCGCTTCCACAGGGGTTGTTGTGCTCGGGGTCACAGGGCCTCGGCAGCTGGGGTAAGCGAAGGGTGACTCGAGCCATTCGGGCTGACCCTGCTATCCCGTGATCCCCCACAGTGCTCGCACACACCAGACCCTCACCTGCCCAGACACCCAGCAGCTCCAAATTAAACAAATTATTTCAACCTTCTCCCCTCTGCTCCTCTCACACTTCCTCCCTCCTCTCTCAAAGGGGCACAAAAAAGCAGTGTAGCAGTGAAAGGCGGCACAATGAGCCGAGGACTGGCGATCATTAACAGGGTGAGCTTGTCTTTCGTTAATTAACACTTTCAGGATAACGCAAGGCTCCTATCTGCACGTTGGTGAAGGAGTGATTTTTTTTTTTCCCCTCAGTGAGACATTTAAGTATTTGCCTGTGTACAGCCAGGTCTAATTTGGAGCAAATTGTCAATTTGTTCTGTATTATTTGGTGACCAGCTGAATAAAAGTCTGCTTATAATCAAAGAGTTTCTCATCAATTATTTCAGTAACACTCAGCATTCCTGCAACAATTAAAATTTTAATTACACTATGTATTATAACCATAAGGAGCCTAAAATTACATATCCACATATAAAATAATTACAAATGCACAATTAAAATATTGAAAGTGTAATTAATTAATTAAAGAAATAAATAACAATTATGCAATGACCATACAATTAAAAAAATCTATTATTATTATTATTATTATTAATAATAATAATAATAATAATAATAATAATAATAATAATAATAATAATATTATTATTATTTGTGAGATCTTTTTGTTGTTATTCTCAAAGTATAGGTTATAATTACATGCTAAATTTAATGAGATTTCACAAGCCCTAATTTCCTAGCATGGGCAAAAACCATGATGTAGGTCTGACGGGATAAGGGGGAAAGAGGAGGCAACACTTCATTAACAAAATCCATATCTATGCTCCTCTGGGAGAAACAGACCGGTGAGAGAGTGTCAGGTATAACAGGACATCTTACCGGTAATGTCAGTGCATGACAGTGTTAAATCATTGTTTAAAGGAAAAATGAGAGGAAGTAATCTGATACACTAGATCAGTCTCTCTCTGTCTCTTGTTGCAGTTTGTGTGGCTTTTGCCCTGGTGTACCCTCATTCTAGACGACACCACACACAGTGGTCATTCTGCATCAGTGCCTCACAGGAATGTTTGCCCTGAACACAGCATGAGAGGAGACATTGGTGGTCAATAGGGCACAGTGCCACCCACAATCTAGCTCTCCTGCCCGAGGGACAAAGACTCAAAGCACTATGGGTAATGTGAGGACCTCACACTACAACAGCCAGCACATAGACACAGGTAGAATTCTAGGGAAAGGGAGATGAGGGGCTTCTGGAGGGCAGCAAACAAACAAGTCACATTTTGCAGCTGATGAAAAGAAACCCCACACTGCTTTGAAAAACTACAAGCTACATTCAAGGACAAATGTGTGCATCTACAATAACAGTAAGCTTTCATTCTGCCTCGCTGACTGAGGTCTCACTGACTTGCAAACAGAACAGCATGAGCATGCTGATCAGTAATTACACACTCACAAGCTTTCACACACACCGCCGAACTAAGGGAACTCTCCAGAGAGCCTCAGCCACCCCGGGTTCACACTTTCCTTTGGTAAGCCGGTGCAGGCGCAGGCCGCTTATGGACATTATTCATATGTTAAATGCCATCCACACAATGGCCATGTACGCTACTCCATAGGGTTGCCTCTGTTCTCCATGTCACCCGTCATTCCAGTGCTGCCTCCATTACTTATTTAAAAATGCATAAAGCACTTCGGCTGCCTTCACCTCAGTGAGGGTCAATCAATTTTGGGAACTTATTTTGGCATGGAGCGTTAATTATCCTGCCAAATTAAAGTGTGTTGCATTTTAGCTAATTATGAGTGCACTTTAAAGTTCGAAATATGCAAATTGCTATTCATCTTGCTCACCAATGTACTAATTTATGGCTTTTTAAAAATGTATATTCATACGGATAAATTCTCTTTCACTGTCTCCGTGGGTTGTGGGCCACATCAAAAATTATACATTCAGAATATTAAGATTCATATTTATTGGCAAGTCAAATCAACACAGAGTGTAATTTAGCAGGATGTAAAGTGTGATGAAATCTAGTGTGATGTCCAAATGTGTGCTTTTTCAAATATATCTAAAATACGAAGAATTAATTTCACATTAATTTAACATGTGATACTAATGCTTTTTTTTTCACTGCACCTGTCACATTATGTCTATTAGCAAATACTTGTCAAATTAAGCAGTGTCAGATACAGATGCAAACATGTTTTTTCCATTTTCCTCATCATGCTAGCTATCCTACCAATTTTATTTTACTTAAGAAATTACTGATACATAGCTAAAATCAATATATTCCTGGCCAGTTCAACTTTCTGTGCTACCACTCTTTTCCACTATTTATTCTTCAATAGCAAAAATGAAAACTGGGAGTAACAATTTTGCCAGTAGGCAAAATAAAAACGTTAGCAGCTGGTCAGCTTGCTTGACACTTTCTATTTTGCTGTCTTACAGCCACACAAACAATCTCAGTTTGTTTCTCAAGAAAAGAGAGAAAGAGTGATTATATAAATATACATGAACCAGCATGACTCAGGTATGTCATTTTAGATAAATACCCCCCCAGCCAAATAGAGGCCTGAGAACTACTCGGTTTGTCACCAACTCCCCTTCCCAATGGCATGCTGGCATCCTTCACATGGTTGCATCACTGCAATGGAGTTTGGTCCAAACAGGTAGTACCCCAGCATATAGAACTGGAGGACCACCTACTTGATAGCCAGACACTGCTTTTTGGAAGTGCTATACTTAAATCCTCACAGGTAGAGTTTTCACCAAATTTACAGTACTGGCCAATCTTCTACTGGAATCACCTGTGACAGGACACCCAAACCTCTGTACGATGGAGTGGTCTGCAACACAAAAGGAAAAAGAGGGGAGTGACATGGAGGACACCTGCAGAGTGCTGCTTTAACACTCACAGACACCCACTGGCATTGCTCCAACCAATGGACCTGATTAGGCAGTCACATATTAATTAAATCCTTTCACAAGTTAGTCATGTCCAAATTGTTCCTGACATTGCCAAGAACTGTCTCACCATTTTTTGGGTCTTGGATCATTGGCTGGCTATGACTATATTCCCAGAATCAGTACCTTCACCCATCCAATTCCACACTTTGCTCATTTAGCCATGAAGATGGTGCGTTTGAAGGACTTCATAACTGTCCTCAAATGAAAATTAGCACTGTATATAATGTCATGTAAATAATCAATGGCATCATTAAATAAACAAATTTTGTCCCAGCTGAGCTCTATCCCCCCAGAGACTCCAGAGCAACAGGAACCACTTCAATTTCAGGGGATTGAGGCCAGTACCTTCACCTATCCAATTCCACACTTTGCTCATTTTGCCATGAAGATGGAGTGTTTTTTAAGGACTTCATAACTTTGTGTGTTTTTCCCTTGTCCATTTGCAATACCTCATATTCAGTGTAGAGTTGTACAAGAAGTGAAAATTGTATCAGTGCCTATTGTTGGGCCACTACTGCCTTTGCCTATTAAACTTAGTTTTTACTGGGTGTTGGGCCATCCATTATGTCCAACACTCTACTGGGCTTCAAACTATATTTACATAATAATTAAAATGTATAAACCCCCATGGAGATCTGGGGCACCACGTATATACTATACCCCCTCAATTACTGGCCAACCATTGTGCTTCTGGATTGGTGGAGAACTGCAGAGACCGTGTGCATCTGACACACCTTCAGTTGGGTCAGACTGATAGAAGTGTGAGATGATTTTTGGCAGCCGATTAAGCACATGCAAGGCACACCAAGATCCATCCTGGGCAGTTGCTGAGGGCACAGGTCCACTGACTGTAGAATCTTCTTCTCTAGGCACCAGGCCTGACTCAAAGCAACCACTGACGTTTTCTGGAATGTCTCGAGTTTGCTTCTAACAGCCAGATGATCCAGGTGGATCCACGGTTGCACACTACAGGCAGATAGATGGGCCTCTCCAGTTAGAAGAGCCTACATTTTGGTGCCCCTCTTTACTTTTAAGCCAGCCACACACCAAGGGTGTCTTCCATGGTGAGGGTGAGGAAGCTTATTGGCAGAATTAGGCTGACTAGAGGTTGGAGTATTGGGGGGATTCAGGATAAGATGGTTTTCGCTTGCTGTTGCAGGCTGAGGAGAGCCTGCTGTCACAACTTCTGCAGTATGGCCCAAGACTGAATTCACAATACACCTTTTCTGAAAGGTTCCCAAATTTTGGCAGCAGTGTAACATCAGCATTACATTGCTTAGAGAACACAGGAAACCCAGGGTAAGAACACACATGAGCTTTTTTGGGGGCACTCCTGCTACAATAGGTTAAAATAAATCTCCAATTGATACAACCTTTATGAAAAAGGAGAAGTAAGGATACAGTGTGCTTCCATATATGAGATAGCAGATAGGAGTGACAAGACAAATGCATTGATTGAATGTCATTTAGTACTCAAGAATCTATCGATTTTGATTTTTATTTTAGGAGATGCTACCATCCGACCCTGCAAATCAGCAATGTTAATGTTAAATAGAGTGCAAAATCTAAAACTTCTGAACCTTCAGCAGCATATATAAATATATGTTTGTGATACCATGTTGTTTGAGCAGCTTCCTTATTTCAGTCTCTTCAGTACACTTAACTGACAAAAGTCCATATACAATGCTGCAAAGTTTGTATTTCAACACAGTTTTCCCCATGGACTATTAGCTTAACAAGGAAAATTACAATATAGCTAACACCTATCATAATTATTTGTACAATTTAATTTGTATTTCATTCATACAAAATGTATTAAAATGCAATTGCATCATGGTTCCTTGCTAGAATTCATTCAGGTTTTTATTAGATATGGTTCTATATTTCACACGGTGTGATGTGAGGACTTTATCAAATATAAGATCAAACCTTTCTTGCTCTGTGGGGACCACTTTTAGGTTCCTTAAAGTAAGAAAAAGTCAGGCAAGTCTGAGATTAGAAGACACTGTCAAAGATGAGTGATGGTCGACATTTGTCACACCTGTCAAAAAGTCTTCCTTGCCATCCTTTCCCAAGATCTCACACATTCATATTAGAAGCAAAAGTGCCAAACGTGCCCAGAGTGGTGTGATGCAGAGCCCTTCACAGCTCTCAGCTCCCTACACAAAAAAACGTCTAGATTTCCATATGGAAAGGTCGCAAATACCCTTCAGGCTCTGCTTTAATTAGTGACTGAATTTAATAAGTTAGAGAGATGAGAGATAGGTACAGTTATCAAGAAAAGAAAGAGTTGCATAAGTTAACAGAAAGTGCACAGTGCTTTGGTCTTCAGGATGTACTCCTGGGAAGAATGTGAAAAAGAGAACAGGATGACAGGATGAATCAGGAAAAGTGTGTTAATACAAGGCCAGTGTGTAAATGTCCTCATATTTTACAGCATTTTTCTTTTTTTTTCCTGAGACTTCATAGTGTCTGTTTAGCCTTTACAGCCTCTCAAAGATCATTCAGTTGTGCCAGGTCTATCTTGGCCTCTCTGTGGATGTTCACCATATGATGCTCTTCAGATGACTGAGCTCCTATGATCTTCTTTACCCAAACAAACAAATCAACCTTTATAATTCAATGTGACAAGCTGACATGGAAAATGAGTGCAACATTTTATACTTATATGAATTTTTGTGTCAGATCGCTGTCTGCTTGCTTGTTTTGCTCTCGCTCCATAGCCGAAGGCTTCAAAGTGCATATGCGAGTGCACTTTCTTTCCACGCCTTCAGACAGATCGCCTTCGCCCTAGTGAATTTGGTGATTAATTTTGGACGCTTTCCCTAATTAGCCGCCCAAAGGAAGAGGACACAAACACTGGGAAAGCAAGCAAGGCAGAGGAAAGATGACCCCGAGGAAACAGACGGGCTGATGTCCGAAATGACATTACAGGAGCAATCTGACTCTCTCAATTTCACATTTGGGATATTTGAAGATAGATCCTGGTGATGCCCGAGGACCTCCAAGGCCTTTTAATCAGTGACTGGAAACAAGCTTCCTATTAGTCTAATTTCATTCTCATTCCTGTTGACAAAGACCAGGCCACAGAACACACCACACTGATGCCTGCATGTGTCTGTGCCAAGGCTGGTGCCACTGGGCAGTAATTGGTGGCACTTGGCAGATTGGCAGATGACAGACATGGATGAACTGAAAATGTGATTTGTTTTCAGAATCAGAAGGAATTTTGGTAATTAGGTTTGCTGTACCGCCTTCTTTTTCCTCTGACATCCAGCTCAAGTATACATACAGCTTTGGGCAAAACAGACTGCAGTTAAACCCTGGCATCAAATTCAGAATTTTAGAGAAAACAGAGAGACAGATGGATACAAATGGGCAAAAAGCTCTGCAGACTATATACTAAATCAAGAAGAGCTATCATTTTAATATTTAAACCGTTTTAAGTCCATGCTCCGAAACATTATGCAGACTTTAATCATATGTATTTATGTCATAGCATGCTAAGCGTCTTTGCTCGTGCTACAATAAACATCAGTTAAGATTTTTAACAACTTTTTCTCTAAACAAGTCAATAGGATCCAATCAAATCACATTGCATATTGAAGGTGGTATGCCTAATATTCTATTACTTACTCCAAAGTATATGATTTAAACTCTTACAGATGAATGTGGATATGTGAATATGACTGCACCTGTGCCGTTTTTGTGTATACTAAAAGACTACATACAACAAGGTAGCTTATGTGAAACACAGTCTACAAGTGCACAATACATCAAAGTGTCTGATACAACTGCGACTATCTCTTTGACAGTACTGTCTGCGAATCGGATCTTACATGAAATCCAGTAAAGAACAGCACACCGGCAGCCATATAAATGACACTTTACATATCTCTGGGTCCATTACCAACCTCAACTGGGGGCCATTAAAAGCTTGGGGTAATTATCCACACATGCGATCCCTCCAGTTTCCTGTAAGAACAGACATGGCTGTTTGAGTCACCAGTGTGACACAATCATTCTCTTTGTGCTTGTGAGAGGGAAAGTAAGCAAAATCCATCCACAAAAGAACATGAAGTGCCAGTGTAATTGGGATATTTGGGGGCTTCCTGTTTCAGAGGCTGAAATTAAGACTGTAAGAGTAGAGGAGGCGGCTCACCTGGGTGACTCACGCCCTTTGGAGTGGACACTGGCCTAGTCCTGGTTCACGAGCGATAGTGACCATGATCAGGAGGTATGAGTAACAAATGAGGTCAATTAAGGAGTCGAAGAGGGGCACCTGGCTTGAGCTCTGGTTGCACTAAACCGATCTGCCTTCTTTGTTTCATCCTAAAGGATTCCATTTTCAGGCCCATCACTTCAGAGTCTATCAATGGCCTCGATTGTTCGTAATGGAGGGAGAGGTTTAGTGAGGTGGCCTCTTTCCCTGGACCCGAGTATCACTGGCATCAGAGCTCCCAGGGCCAAGGCAAGTTCAGATACACTCTTTCCGAATCTCTCGCGCCCTTCTATGGCCCTTGGCCCAACAGTTCAGGAGCTTGACGAGCTGAATTTGCAACAAATTTGTAACTTCAACTTGCTTTAACTGAGGTAAAGTGGACCAAACAAGGGGCTGTTTGAGATTAGTAATAGCACCTTTGGGGATTTCTGAAAGAGTTGAAGGCAGAAAAAGAGCGAGAAAAGAAAGAGATACAGAGAAAGAGAGGGAAAGACTGGATCATAGGCTGACCTGTCCATCTACATCCTGCTCACTGACCTGAGACTCAACACGGATAGAAACCAGAGATACAGAGATAGCTGAACACTCAAATGTACCTCTAGAGTAAATCAAAAATGCAGCAATGATACCCGATTCCAGCCATCACCACAGTCTAGTTTTTACATCCCTTTTTTTTTATTCATGAATTAAAATGGGGGATAGGGGAAAAGCTGTAAAATCCCACACACACACACACACATATATATATATAAATAATACAAAAAAAAAGGAAAGAATTTTTATTTGCCTGTACTGAACTTTGCCAACATGGTGAGTTAGTGGTGTACTAAGAAATGTAGTAGGTAAAAATGACAACAACAAGCCTTTATTAAAACCTTATTCTACAGACTGTTGAGCATAAACTATAATCTTACAAATATCTTTTTATATTGAATTCTCCCTGCTAGACATTTCGGATTTGGTAGTCATGTCTGCTGTATATACGACTGAAAAAACTGAAATAATTCACTAATGGTTTAACATGTTCTCTATATTTTAAGCTAAGTATCACTAATTAGGGACTGAAAATTGACCAAGGAAGTCAATTTACATCCCATAGTCAAGATTAATCAATATGATGTTCTGCAAACCACAAAAAGGGGCATGAATTCATTTAATCTCCAATATGCAGGAAAAGAAATAATGAGCATTCTAGAGTTTTAAAAAATTCAGTTCTGTGAGTGTTAATAAGTCAGAACAGTGTGCCCAGACTGTTTCGAGCTGAATGGAAGGCTCAAATAACCACAAGAGAAGAAAAGTATCTCACAGATGGAAGGCTAGGATGCTTAACAAAAATGTTTTAGCTGTAACAATCTACAGTTAGTTCGCTCTACTAGGTGAAGAAACAAGTAGTTAGGGTGTTGTAGAAAAAAGCAGCTACATGGGCAGTTTTGTGATTCAACAGCCTGGGTAAAATCTCTCCCTGATTAAAGATACTCACTGTTGTTTAGTATAATCGTGTAGATGGCCCATCAAACCATTTACGATTGCCTATGGAAGTAGGGCCCAAGGAGAGCAAAATGGGCTCTGCTTATCCTCATCAAGCCGATTTGTCATTGATAGAGTGCAATCTTGTTATCTTTTGGGCCCTAATTTGGTTTCAAGATCTGTGATTTACATTTCAGTTGGCCAAATCCTTTTTAATGTACACATCACTGTGAAGTGCACCATACTGAAAAGACCCACCTCCTTCCACCCACGATCAAACCACCTCCCCCCCCATCCTCCCCTCTTCCCCAGCAACCCTCTCCCCTCCCTGTTGTTCGGCCTGGATTTCAAACGGTGCATTTGCAGTCCTTGAGTGGAGAGGATTACAATGACAATTAAAAATCAAAAGCGCCAGTGTCCATGTAACGACTGGACATCAAGCTTTGAGCCTTACTGAAGAGGAAGAGGGAGGAGGAAGAGGAGGACGACACATCCAGATGCACCGCAGCTTCGTTTCATCGTTAGGATGCTGCTCATCAGAATATTACGCAAGGAGTGTTATTTTAGATGAAAGTAGGACCGGTGAATGACATGTAAATGAAAATCATTTGGCAGCAGGTTAAAAAGAACACAGAGTCTGTTAACACAATACAAGACAGCTTGTTATTGTTGATACTTGGATACTTAAATAAAATAAAGTCAAATTAAAATCCATTTTAAAAAAATTGTAAGATGAAGTAGTACAAATGTGGGGTTATTTTTTTATGGTGGATTTTTCAAAAGGTAGCATCCTTGAGTAAACTGGAAATTCGTCTTAAAGTTGCTTCTTTTATTTTAATTGTTTAATTTGTCTTTTATCTATTTACATCCCATTTAGTTAGTTAGTTAGTTAGTTAGTTAGTTAGTTAGTTAGTTAGTTAGTTAGTTAGTTAGTTAATGAGTTAGTTAATGAGTAATTTCCTATATTCTGTTTAACGTTCTGCTTCAGAGAGCATGTAATGATTTTTTTTTTTTTTAATCCACAAATTGTGGTGACAAAATCTCTAAGGTCTGTTATATATGTACAGTAGGTAATATCTATGTAATACTGATATATGATCTTCCAGTAATGTCAGATTTCCGCTATGAAACAATCTTTTCCAAAGCTACCGAAAATTGAGAGCTAAAATTGGGTCCATTCTAAAATAATAGAGTACTTGGACTGTCTCTAAATAAATCATTTATCTGTACTATTTTAACTCAACTATAAAGATTTTATTCTACTATTAGACTACGGTGCTATAGAGTCACACTTCAAGTACTGTGCAGTTTGAAACTGAGCTGTAAGCAGAATACTATGATTTTTTTTTTTTTTGTCCAATTCAACCAGTAATAAAGTACTTATAAAGGGGAAAATGAAAGGAAAAAAAAAAGTTTTTACACCCTGCTTAGTAGTGCAAAATAAAAACAAAAAGAGGGAAAATGTGCTTAACTGTATGTGCACCACTCACATAACAAAGATAACGAAGATGAAATGTCACGCTGAACTCATGTGAAGATTTTCCCCTCTCGTTCCTTCCATGGGCTGCTTAAGATTCAGCACCTCACCTTCTGAGGGAACCACACGGCAACTTCATATGCAGCAATAACCTATGATGGAAATCATGATATTTACTCTGCCTGCTGATTATTCATGATCATTTTTGCAGTTACTAATTTCATTAAAAACAAAATGTCATTGAAAACAAAATGGGTGATAACATTAACATAATATTCAAATATGATGTTACTCTAAGGCTATTTCAATTAAGAATGAAATTAGCCAAGGCTTTTATTAAACTGAGACAATGTACACTAGAGTGTTCACTAGACTAAAGAAAGGCAGTACATGTTGTTCTTTCGCTCGTTTTATTGTTTGGGGAAAAAATTCACGTTGCTCATGTTCTTCTGTTGCCTTAAATACATTTCAGGAAAGTTGTTTAAAGTGTATGCTTACTGTATAACGCAAGGTTAGTCAGCCAGCTAGGTTGAGCAGTGCTTCTTCTTTTCTTTTTTTTGTCTCTCCAGCAAGTGATGACCGAGTGAGGGTAAAATGTGGAGGCTTTGGTTTTAATTGTATAATAAAATGGATTAAACAATTTAATAAAGTAATAGAATACACAGTGCTTAAAATGCCATTTTTAAAAAAGTGAATTAAGATAATCTAGATATAAATGAAATACAGTAATGGTGATACATGGGGAAATAATACTGCTTCATTTTGCAACATTTTATTTATTTCATGAAATTAACACGATAATTAAATAAATATATATTTTTTTATTTAATTCATTATTTAATATTAATTAATTAATTTGTTAAGGAATAAGGACCAAGCTGTTTGTTTCTGTTTTATTATTATCATGATTATTATGATTATTATGATTATTATTGTTGTTGTTGTTGTTGTTGTTGCTGTTATGGTGATGCTGTGTTTGTTGTTATTGCCATTATTATTATTTTTATAATGATGACAATAAGACATTTTTTATATAGCTTGCAAAGCAGACACGAGGTAACTGGGAATTCTGGGGGAAAAACCAAAACGTTAATAAAAACATATACAGTCGAACAAAGTCAATCTGAACAAACATATTGGTTTGCATTTTACACCAATATAATAATATGTAATATCATAATAGTATCATTATAATCACACTGTTATAAACAAATTAAAAAAAAACAAACAAACAAACAAATAAAGATGGGGTGGACTATAATTCAATTTTTGATTACTTTTACATGAGATTCTGTTCATTAGTCAATTTTCAAAGTGTGTGTGTGTGTGTGTGTGTGTGTGTCTCGCAAGCGCGAGATAGAAATAATGCTATCTGTCTCAGTAGCAGTATCAGACTGACGCTGGTATTGATGTTGTGCTGTTGCAGGTTTTGGCCACAAGAGGGCGCCTCCTTTGGTTTTGTACATTAAGAAATCCTTACTGAATATACGATCCGAAAAAGGTCTATAATGACCAGGGCTTTACGCTTTCTTTATTCAAAACATTATTAGAAGTATTTTCAGATGTATAAATACATATATGCATTAATATTGAATTTTGATGTTTTTTATTAGTGTAGCATTTTAACAACAAAAAAAAGTGGACGTCATGTTCAGGTCAGTTCTGCCTTCAAATCAGACTTATCTTTTAGAGCCATCTAGTGGCTTGAAAAGCTCTGATCCTCAAGAATTGAAATGACTCAAAACTAAATAAAAATAATTTAAAAAAAATATTATCCTCAAGGGGCACTGAGTAGCTGGCCATGTTGACCATCATAATTAAAGATGTAATTTGGTGCTAGGCGGTTACAGCAGCTGATGTAAGTCATGGTCAGTTACACACTCCGAAATCATGCTCATATGAACTTTTCATTAATATTTTAATAAATTCACATGTTGCCAGTTGATTTATTCCATCAACTGGCCAAGAAATGATGTTGAAATGTATGAACTGTGGTTGCTGGGAATTATCACAACCACTATGTCCCTTAAAATATCATGAAATACACCCTCATAATATAAATGTGGCTTTTCTTAAAAAGACCCTCAGTAACATTCTATAATATAAATAAAAAATAAAAATAAATCAAATCCATCTTTAATATTTCTTTCATTTTAATTAATCTAAATGAATGAATTAAAAAATAAATGAATAGATTTTTCAGCTAACAGTACCATCTGTAAATCATGACCCCTAGATTGGGAAGCCCTGCTCTCATCACAGCAACCAGAAGGATGTGTCTTTATTGGTTCTTTTTATTTCACAGATTCATCATGGGCAGTGTGATATTGTAGTTAGTAGGATTTGTGTGTGTGTGTGTGTGTGTGTGTGTGTAAATGACTTCAAATTACTGAAGGTAGGTGAGTGAGAGATGAGAGATATTCATGATGATTTTTGTCTTTAGTTGTTGCAGCTATTGATGTAATAGCCTCTTTTTATTAGGTTTAGGTTAGATAGGATCTGAAATTGCAAAAGGGAAACGATCAAGTCAGAAAGTTCAGAAAAAAAAAAAAAAGGCTTTTAAGTTGAAGAATTGATGAAAATCCCAACAGATAAATCTTGGACTGAAGGATGAGCTACAGAGAAGGAAGGGAAGCCCAAGTGTAAAGGAATGATGTCACAGAGTATATAGTGGTTAAAGTTCTTAATCATTTACTCAAAGACTTGTCTTGTATTCGTATTATGTGAGTTGAATTCCTCAAAACTCCATTCTTAACTCTTTGAAGAACCTCAAGTCAGTCTGTCACTCAGGAGGATGAGGAGGTGTTTGCTCTCATCTTCACATCGCCTGTCATCACACTGCCAGGTTTGTGTTGACTAAGAATAACATTGGCACACAACAAGGGTTTTAGGGAAAGTGAGAGGACAAAGCTCCTGCGGCTGGAGACGCATGCGCTAATTAAGGCTTTTTGTTGCACACTTGCAGAGGAGCACGTTCAAAGAGATGCTTTATGACGACATCGTTTGATGAGGAAGCACCGCTGCTTTGATCTGTGCCACTTGTGCATCACTTGTAGCTTTGATAGCGATGAGCACATGAGGAGGCGGATATGTGAGAGTGTGTGTGTGTGTGTGTGTAAAGATGGAAAGAACAAAGCATCTGAATAGCATACACCAAGCCTCTTATACTCCTATAGTATTAGTATTAGTCTCAGTCAGTGGTGACCAGAATCCTCCTAATTATTACAAGAAAGATTTGCTTGTGATGTATAACAACTGTGAAGGCAAAAAGAATTAAGGTGGTTTTTTAATGCTTCCAATTATTGGCTTCTGCTCTCGGGACTGATGAGTTCCCCATTTTTTTTTAAAGAAAACTAATATGAAGAGGTTTGCTGAAAGGAGAGCAACTTCACGTATAGCTTATATCCATGATTCGGTGTAGCACTCCCCTGAGGATGGAAAGTAAATAGACATTTCTACAGTCGTTAATCTATCCACTGGGTATGAAGGAAGCACTTATGGGATCTGTCGGATCTTCATATCTATGACATGAGTGGACATCTGGAGCTGTATCAGAACATCACTACAGCTAAAAGTATTATCACATCTGTATTAGAGCAGCAGTATGGCTGCACATCTGTCGGCATCCTTCGAAATCTATCACTGCGCAGCTTTAGAAACATTTATCATAGTATCTCTGTGAACTGTATCATTGCTCTACTATAATGATGTTTAAATGATTCATTTTTGTCCATTGAATTGATCGTGCTGATGGTCCTGTAGCCATAATGATCTAATCGTATTGATTTCTTACTCTTACTCAATAAAATAAATCCTGAGAAACATAATTAATTAATTTGTGTTTAGTAAAAATTCTCAACATATCACTTTGCAGCTCCAAACAAACATTCATTTTGTGGCCCAGAGTAAGTGTTCAGTACACAAAAATGAATTATTCTTATTATGGGTACAACATAATGCATTAACTAATCCTTGTCATCTCTTCATTTTGGTCAGGGTCATGTTAAATGTAGAGACAGGAACCCTGGACATGAGGCAGCAGTGTAACCAATCTGTCACAGGTTACCATGTGAACCCACATTCATACCTAAGGCCATTTTATTATAGCCAGTCCACCTACCACTATGTTTTTGGCAGTGGAAGGAAGTTAATGTGAAACTCCAGACAGACAGGAACCTGAGCACAGGATTGAGCCAGGGACCCTGGAATTCTACTATTTCCGCCTCTATCCTGTGTGTGTAGAGTTTTTACGTTCTCCCCTACTCATCTAGGTACTCTAGTTTCCTCCCCCAGTACAAAATTATGTGTTACTTGCTGATTAGCTGATTGATTGCTAAATTGTCCATAGTGTGTAGTGTTTGCGATTCTGCCCTGCAATGGGTTGGCACCCAGTCCAGGGTGTCTCTCACCTTTAGCCCCGAGTCCACTGGGATAGACTTCAGGCTTCCCACAACCCTGCATAGGTGCAGAAAATAGATAGATGGATGGATGGATGGATGGATGGATGGATGGATGGATGGATGCATGGATGGATGGATGGATGGATGCATGGATGGATGGATGGATGGATGCATGGATGGATGGATGGATGGGTGGATGGATGAATGGATGAATGGATAGATGGGCATGTGTGTGTGTTTGTGCGTGTGTGTGGGGGGGTGCACTGTGAGCCCCATTGAGAGTGTATTCCTGACTCATTGGATTGAATACTTACTGTACTAAATATAAATGTGTATAATGTAATGTAATCTGGTATCACACAGCTAATTTACAGCTAATAAGTAATGAGTTCGTGATTTTACCATCATACATCCTTTGTACTTGTACATTGTGCAATATTATGGCAGTGAAGGTGTGTACTGTAATTAGAGCTAAACCATCATCACCACCCTTCTCTCTTCTCTGTGGTGATGAGCCACGCTGCTGGGTTTGTCTGTTATTGCCTAATTCCTGCTAACAGCAGCCGGTGTAATCACACACCCCAATTAGGCGTCCCTGCTCCCTGCTTACCCCAATTGCTTCCTCTCCTCACCTCTCCTCACCACACTGCCTAATGAGCTTTCATCTGTGGCGCTGAGCCCAAAAGAGCACCTCAGCCACTGAGCAGACACTCGTAACCCAGCAAGAGCTTGATGAAACCCCAAGTCCTCGCCTTGCTCTCTGCTAACTGCTTATCTCTTCTCCGTATCCAAAAGTGTATGACAAGAAAGAGTTTGCTGTGCATCAGGAAGCTCTAACAGGAACATCAAGAGCAATGGAGAAAGTGGGAGAAATTAGTTCTTTTTTTCTTTTTTTTTAACCTGTAATAGTTTTGAAAGTATTTTTCTTGCTGTTTGTGAAATGCAAATCACTGTGTTGGCTCAGCAGTAGTTCAGCAAGGAAAAGTTTGCTGTGGAGGTTTGGGAAATTGCCATCAGTAGTGCATCTTTGGCAGGATTTGCTATCTCTCATTGCCATTTCAACCTCTTTGTGGCCTCTAGAAATATTTAAAGCTAAAGGCTTTTCAGTGTTTCTGGGGGAAAAAATGAGCTTGCTGTTTGATAACTACAAACATCTGCTTTGTCACTTTGTTTCAGTACTTCCTGTATGAGAAGTAATTTAATCTACAAGGTGTCTAAGATGTTGATTCAGTATATACTAAAAAAATAGGGGGTCAAGAGTGATCCATTTACATAACAATACATTTTATGCAACTGAGGGTTACAGGCCTTGCTTAAGGGCCCAGCAGCAGAAACTTGGTGGACCTCAAACCTTCTGATCAGTAGTCCAATGTTTTTAACCAGTAAGGTACCACTTCCCCTTTAAGGCAGCAAGGACTGAATTTAGCTCTTTCTGGAAATGTCTTGCCTGTCAGGAATTGTTTCTATACCACATCTAAGACTATATAGATGTTTGTGGAAGGTGGTACCAGTATGAAGGTCTCAGACTGGTGCTGTATAAAATGCTGCTTTTTATTCGAATACGATAAGATAAAGGAATATTTCTGTAACACCACAGTGACGTTTTGTCCTCTGCTCTCAGGGTTAGACTGGTCAAGACAGCATAATGAAATGAAACACAGTGAGATTTCAGTGAGAATATGGTAGGCTCTACAAACAGATAGACACTTTACTTTTACAATCTCTCCCTAAAATCTCGTACAAACTCTGGTATTTGTTTAATTGGTAAAATGTGAATCCAGCACCATGAGCTAGAAGAAACAGTAGATGTTATGAGATCACGGTCAATAGTCTCACTAGAACACTCTTCACAAATCCGAAGCTTTTGCCAGATATTCAGTCAGTGCATTGATTTTCACATACGATTAATAAAAGCAATGCAGACTGCCTCACACACTTTTTTGATAGTCCGGTCATACCCAGATCCTTAATTACCATAATAGGCTTTTTGAAATAGTAGCTATGTGATGCAGTAGCGCTGCATTGTCTGATAAGGAAATCCATTTTGGCTGAATAGTTTAAGAATAGTTTAAGACTTTCTACAGGAGAAAAAACAGTTCTCTCAGAAAAACAATTTTCATTGTGAAGATAGGTATCTCAAAATCTGAGCAGCATTATTATCTGGGGAAAAATAGAAAAATCTTCTTGTTTCATCTCTTTCATAGCCTGGATGAAGCAACTCAACTCTCTCTCTCTCTCTCTCTCTCTCTCTCTCTCTCTCTCTCTGGTTATTATGTTTTGACTTCTTCAGTTTTGGCATCTTCATTTCATGATTAACTGAGCCCAAAAGACTCATTACTGTATAAAGAGCAAGCTGTTTGTGTGGTGGTCTGGGAAAACCCATTGGATGACACTGCTTCTGATTCCTGGGAAGCATGACAAAAATGTGTTAAGGCCAAAAATGGTTTTTGTTTCTGCCTAGAACATAGTTTGACACCTCAACTTTAAGAAATCATAGATATATCTCATCCAAACATTGTGGAAATGGTTTGTATGTCAGTATGTTGGCTAAGATGCTGGTTTAACAAACGCAGTGATAAAAACAGTCAGTCTGTTCCACTAAAGGTGTCTAAAACCAAATGAAATCGGAGGATATCTACATGAAACAGTGGAACAGACACAAGACACATTTATTCAGTTTGCAACCTGATGCTGGCTGTCAAAATGTCCATGTCCATAGTCACAAATGAAACTGTCGCTCTTTTCACTGCTGGATGTAACAAGGCAGACTCAGAGATAGAGTTGAGATACATGTGCAATAGTTTTATTAGGCAGGAAAAGTGAAATCCAAATTGTTAGGATGTTCCACGTGATTATAAACTGTTGTAGAAAGGACATTATTTACATTTACATTATTTTCTGTCCACTGTCACCCAAATGAGGATGATTCCTCTAAAGGTTTCTTCCTCATCATTTCAGGGAGCTTTTCCTTGCCACCATCGCCTCAGGCTTGCTCATTAGGGATAAATGTTAGAGATAAACAGTAACTTAACTCGAACTGTATAATTTTTATTTTATGTTTCTATACTTCTGTGAAGCTGCTTTGAGATAATGTCCATTGTCATACAAATTATACAAATAAACTGAATTGTAATGAATTTTTTTTTTTGTTTACCTTAGTGTTAACTGGTATACTGTGTATGATTATGTGACAAATAAAAGTTGAATTTGAATTAGAATTTTTTTTTTCAGAGACATCATTTCCAACACCATTAATAACGGGAATTATTTGATACTGCATCAGCTTCAAACACTAGATAATGCGCATTGTGGAATCTGGAATTAATAATATTATGTACAATTTTAATAATTTATCATGTACAGTATGATTAATTGAAAACAATGAATTAATTGAACAATGAAAATAAAAATGTAAAAGGATAATTAAAATAATGTAAATTGTTTTGTAAATAATGTTATAGTTGTACACTTTCCAAAAAAGATAACGAATTCCCATAAAAAAAAAAGAAACTGTAATAATAATTATTTTTTTCATTGATAAAGTAAAAGAAACTGATGAGCATCACAGCTTTTTGTATGTATGTTATTATATGTATCTATTAATCAAATTATTAGTTCAAAATATAAATCTTTGCAGACATTATTATTATTATTATTATTATTATTATTATTATTATTTGTTGTTGTTGTTGTTGTTGTTGTTGTTGTGTTGTTGTAATACCAGCAGTATTAGTGCATATGGCTTGTTTTAATAATCTGTAGAAATTAGTTTTAACCTGTAGTGCTTTGGGTCTACAAAAGCACATTTCGAATATTCTTTTTATTATTAATATTATCTATTTCCTGTATATTATGCATGAAAAATTATTTCTTATTATTGTTGCTACGGTTGTTATATATATATATATATATAATTTTATATATATAAATATATATTGTCAAACTCCATGTCATGAAGATCCACATCCTTTCACGCTGCATCTCTGAAATCAGGCACAGGATGTTTGAAGTGAAGGTAACAGTAGCACCTCATAAAAACCCACAGTGTTTGCAGGTGAAAGTGACACCTTGCAGGAACTAAAGTGGGTTAGCAGATGCCAGTCCTCAGCTATCGCCTTGCCGGAACTTTCCTCAGCTGGAGACAGCTGTCTTCAAAATCCTCTGAAAACTCCAACATCTCTGTCTGAAAGGGGCAATAAAAGTGATCACATTAAAATGATATGCGAACATCAGGCGCTGAAGGCATGTTTAGTGTTGGGCCAGGCGCTGCCATTTGTGTGTCGAACTGAGTGAAATGATGCAAGAATCATTTTGCCTTGATTTGACAATGAATATGCATTTGGTGAGAGCGTTATTAATGACTCCTCATTACAAATTCTGTTGAATTTCAAATTTGTAATACTGTTCGCACAGGAAAAGTTTTAAAAAGTGCATAATTGTCTGTCATGGGTAATGATGGCAAAAAGATATGCACGAAAAAGTCAATGTGGTGGATCTGTCCCTTAGTAGATGATATTTATTGCAGGTTGTTAATAGAGTATAGACAAAGAGGTTGAAATGTCTGAGACCAAAATATTATTGGTCACATATATGCAATTATACACGGTACGACATGCAGTGAAATGCTTTTCACGACTGCCCGTGTAATAAAAAAACAGAATATAATATATAAAATAAAAATAAAAAATGGGGATTTAAAAAAATTAAATAGCACAAAATTTAGTGAAGTATAATGGAAGAAATATAAATAATAAGAATAAAAAATAAAAATAAAAAATGAGATAAAATAAAATAAGGTCAAGTGGAAATAGCTGTGCAAAGTAGAATAGCAAATGAAAACATAAAGTGGCATTAGCTGTACAGTAGTTGTTGTTGATCTTTTGGCTGCTCCCTGTGTGAGGGGTCAACACAGTGGACCAACTGGTCCGCACAACAACGCCGGATGCCCTTCCTGACACAACCTTCCCATTTCATCCGGGCTTGGGACCGACATGGCATCCAGTGGCTGGCGTTTGGGCACTGGCTGGGAATTGAACCCGGGCCTTCTCCAATGGTAGGCGAGAAACCTACCACTGAGCCACCAGTGGAAAAATAATTTAAAAAATCCACCATATGAAATGATACAATTACTGATGAAATACAGTGGGTTGAATATAGGATGACTGTTATGAATAAAGTACATATGTGTCATTTTGTGGAGTTTTTGTGCATAAATGTGCTGTGGTGGGTGAGGTTGTGTGTGTTGTGAGACAAAATGCTTCTGTTTCGTATTCTTTTCTAATTGATTGCCATTTTTATTACAAATAACTCTCCAATGTTTACATGAATTTCAGAATTTATTTGTATTTAATGACAGCGTACACACAGGCTAGCATCGACTCCACAAGTTTGTGTTAAACCTGTCAATCCATGTTAGATTAAATTCATCAGAGTGTCACCTGAACACATGCTTCAGTGGAAGGGACTCAAGAATAAACCTGATTCGGTCAATATCAAATAGATTTTATATGTGACCTACAGTGCAGAATCTTGAAAATTGAATATTCAAAATATGGAACTTTTTCTCTCTTTTTTTGGTCTTTATTATTTAACATTTGAAAGCATTTTCAATTTTAAATGAAAAATAAAAAGAATGAAAAAGATCAAGGTTAGGGCTGGGACTGAGTTTAGATGGTTTTCCTAGCTTTTCATAAGACTACATTCAGAAAATGAAGGAGCACAAGCATCCTGTCCAATTTGTATGAGTTTGGATTTCAATATGATTCATGTTGAATACAGATGGCTGAAGATATACACAAAAAGGAAACTTAAAGGAAAATTCAGCGGCTCTTTTATGCTCTAGGACGCACTTTGCTAGCCTATTTGTGGTCCAGTTGTCTTCTTGAGAAAGATGAGTCAATGCAAATTAATAGCTGATGACGAACGGTGTTCATGTACAATTCTCAGAACTAGAATTTTGTGCCGAGGAGCATTGAAGCCATGACATACTAAGACGCTTTATGTTGTTTGTTGTTGTTGTTGTTGTATGTTCATTTATAAATGCAAATTTACATATTATAAAAAGAATGTTCTAGTTGTTATTGCTGACAAGCATATTGTTCATCTATTGCTCTCACACTTCTCCTGGTCTTTCGAGCATGCATGACACCATCAACAACTGAGGCACCAGGACATCACCAGCATCACAAGTCACCGACCTTACACTGCTAACCACACACACATACACACACACACACACACACACACGCACACACACATACACACATCCAGAGTCCCTGCAGCCTCTGCTGAGCTGTTTGTTTAGGAATCTCTGCCTGAAAATTGTATTCCATCGACCATGCTCGCTATCAACACACAATTATCTGGGTTAATCATGTGGAACAGTGGCAAATTCACCTGGGGCTTAGGAACTAATGACATTCGCGTCTGGCCTGCTTTAGTGAAATAGCCTCACACCTGCAGCAGGAGAGACGAGATTGCCAAAGAAAATTTGGTCTCATTTTGCCCCCTCCCACCCTCCCTCCCCTCTCTCTCTCTCTCTCTCTCTCTCTCTCTCTGTCTCTCTCTCTCTTTCTCGCTCGCTCTCTTGCTCACTCATCCCACCCACCCACCCCCACCCCTTTCATTTTCTCTCCCCTCTTTAAATCTTCCTCTCTTTTTCTCCATTTTCCCCTCCCTTTACTTTCTTATTTTGGTCTCTTTTTTGTTTTTCTCCCCAGCCTCCTCTTCTTACCTTTCCCCCTTCTCTCCTGTCTTTCCGCCTCAGTAAACATCTTTTCCTTTCCTCTACCTTTTTCTTTATTTTTCTGTTTTTTTGGGGGGGTTTTTACGGCTTTTCATTTCACAGCGTGCTCTGGCACTTCGTTCTCTCTCGTCCATGCGATTGCTATCACCATGTGCGTACCTGGACACATCTGATAATACATGCATAGGATGGGGGCATCTCTGCATGCATCGACTGGATGCTGAGATGAGTTCACACTGCATAATTGCACAGAGATCGAGCGAGATGATGCTAGAACGCCGTCACTCAGGTGGTCCCGTGGCTTTATGAAGTCGTTCTTGACTAAGTTGCCACTGCAGGAAGAAAGTATCATTGCTCATAATTATTTGTCGATATTGACACGCTCGGTCATTTCGCACTGGCTGCGTCCATGTGTGAAATAGCAGCACAAGGCTGCGATGAGAAGGTGCTCGCTGCTCTCTGAGGTGTTTTCATTGCATTTCAACTTCAAACTTTTAGATTCAGAGACCCCTTCTCAGGTTTCCTTGTCTATCTACACACACTGTCCATTTCTAGCAGTGAAGCCATAATGAGCAGGCCATATGTGAATTTCTCCACAATAATTATATATAACTGTTACATCCAAACCTTTGTTTTTTTGCACATTGATGTGCAATTATGTTTTCGCTGTATTCTGCATATTTCCTCATTGGGATCATTTCTCCTGAGTAAATTTAGCTGCTGATCTAATAGTACAGTAGACTTAAGGAGATTATAGTGAGGTATAGTTAATAGATTCTTATATATATATTAACAAATATTATCTGAACAATAAGCTGATTACTTATTGATTCAACAATAACTTAATAATCGGGTTAGTTCTAACAGCATGGTGGAAAGCTGATAGTCAAATATCTTCCAAAATTTCTGAGAGCATGAGTGAAAACATTTCTATTGTGTATTCTTTCCTAGGATTGGCATCCGGTCAAATGAAATATGCGGACAAATGATCTACAAAAAAAATTACAGTACTGTTTTTTCAATATGTTAGTTGAATTACTTAGTTATTCAACTTAAGTTGAAAATTTCATTTCAATTTCATTTTACTGTGCACATCTTCAGATCTTCAAAAACATTACTTCAGTAATAACTTTTATTATGCATAGAAGAAATTCCCAGATGGCACACTGGTAAAGTTTTTGCCTGAAGATTGTGTGTGCAGATCCTGCTATTGGCAAATGTGGCTTTTCAATCTGTTTTGACTCCTACAGTCTCGAAAAATGTTGTCTGCTTTGCCTCGTTCTGTTTCTCCTAAGGATTTTCAGGTAAATCATTTGTGACAAAGTTGATGTCTAAAGGGAAAAATAAGTGAGAATCACTGTTACAGTAAATCTCCTGAGATATCAAAAAGAGACCTTTAAGCAAAAAACTTACCTCTGGGCTTCATCATCTAATGGATCACCAGCAAACCACACCCAGATTTTGTCTCAAAAATGTTTCATGTGACTTGTTAGCTAATGCTAGTGCATGAGTGAAAACGTTTCTATTGTGCATTCTTTTCCTTTTTCCAATTTAATGCATGCGTGCACTTTATCTAGCATGTTGGACTCCATCATGTTCATGCAAAACTTTATAATGCATTTTTAGATCAAGATCCAGACAGTGTTGTCTGAATTCGTGCTTCAGTAAAAGAGATTAAACATGACCTTTTGTACAAAGCATGGTCAATATCACACATTTGCTTACATTTAAATAGGGACCTAAAATATAATGGTGCAAAAATATACAATAATAGTGAATATTAAATAGTCAAGATATTGAACATTTAATTTCTTTGTTTTAAAATTTCTATAACTTTTTTTATATTTCTATTTTTATATAACTTTTAGGACCATTCTGTATGTTCTATTATTTGTATAACCTCTTATTTTAATCGATGGTGCATAAAATATTATGACATTTATATTAATTTATACCATAGCTCAATTTGGATATTTCTGTAAATAACCACTTCTAAAATGTAGTTGTTGCTAAAGGGACTTACATGGCAAATTCTCCACATAAACAGATTTTAGAAATGTCTGTAAATGTTTATATGGATGGTTTTTCTGTAAGGAGATGTTTATTTAGCATTTTTGGAAGGAGTCTCCAGTGCCAGTGCAAGTTTTCCAGCACAGGACAATCTTTGAGACAGTGAAATTTGCAGCTTCTCAGTTAGATAACAAGCTCCTTTGTTTTATCTTATGAACTTCAAGTTAGACAACATAAGTGCTAACAGGAAATAACTTGTTTAATGGACCTTCTAACCATAGTATGTAGAGATGTTTGATCTCTAATGACAATGTTAGGGGAATAAAACACTTCAAGAAGTGCAGTTATAGGAAAATAATCAACTTTAGTGTGAAAAACTATTTCTACTTCCACCCATTAATTATTTCCCAGCAACAGTAATATAATGTCTATTTCTTAACGTCTTAATATTTCTTATTCACTTATGTTTACTTTAGTTATTTATATGCACGGTCTAAGGAGGAGTAGACCAAGGTTTTACTTCACAGCAAGTTACATATTGTACAGTATATAACTGTATATGTGTTATGTTGTAGACTGTGACAAATAAAACCTTGAACCTTCATTCAATACTTAATTGCTTTATTTATTATAGTCATTTAAGCTACTATAAGATCCATATTGACTACATTGAGATAACACAATAAAGATTCCCTACAAGTGTCCAGGTTCTCTTGTCCGATCTGTTAGGAATTCCTTCTTGCACTTCACACTGAGAACTTACATTTACCCAGGCGTTTGCTGTGCTCTTCTCATATCCAGAGCAAATATCCTGTTAATTGAAAAATGGTACTGAGAAATAATCAAATTTAAAGCTTAAACATGGATTTTATAGCACAAGAAGCACAGAACACACGTCAGGGTACGCTGGCGTGATCCGCCAAAGTCCATGACATGGTTTAACGTTCTAGCAGAATTCATAAAACGCCCCTGAAGGCCCACATAATCTCTGTTTTTTTCTCCCCACTTAATGGCAGACAATACAAGAGCGCACCAGATGAGTCAATGAGCAAGAGCGGCTTTAGTTTGATACTTAATACAGAAGGTCGGAAATAGATTTGGCAGCGCAGGTCGCACAGCATGACACAGCCACATCCATGTCCTTTTAGTTAATTTCATTTCTTCAAAAGTGTTGATTCTTTGACTAAAGCCTGTTATCTCATTTAAAAGGCCTACCATGGGATCCGGTGGCACCCTGACATCTGTATTCATTTGCCTCAAAATTAGTACTGACACAAATTTAATGAAAAAAACACACACACGCACACACACACACTGAAAACACAAGAGATTAGAAGGCAGGCCAAGAAATGTCTGAAAATATATTTTTTTAAAATCCACCATTATTTATTTATTAAGATTATTTTTATTATTTTAATTTACGCTTTATTGAAACATTTTAATGCTGCATGTAATGCTGATTTTCAGTCTTCTGTGTATTGAGGTCAAATATAAACCAAAGCAAAAGTGGTGCTGAGACTTGTTCAGAGTTTATGCTCAGTAGGGATAAAAGGTTATAATAATTATATTGATCTGAAGCCTTATTAATATTCTAACCAAACCTACCACAACAAAAGGAGCAGATGGCCAAACATCAATATCATCTTGCACAGTACATTTCATCCCTCCTTCATTTCTTTTTCATCGCATCCACATTCCCTTCTGTCAAACACCATCCTCCCCTGCATCAGGAGCAGCACTGATAATTCCCTGCATTTGAAAATAAAGACATGAAAGCAGCCAAGGGTGAAGGATTTCATCTTTTTCTCTATCTCTCCTGCTCTTCTGCACATTGGATTGTTATCTGTTTGCTCTCCCTAATGCACACAACACTGATGAACTACACCAATGTGCTGGAATAGTCAACTTTACTGATACATTTCTGTAAAATCCTGAAAGCTTTTAATTGTAAAAAAAAAAAGCCATTTTCTAATATATCTGTGTTCTGTATTTCACTCACATCACAGCAGATCCATGGCCAGAAATTCTTTACTAAGACCAAACACTTATAAAAGCCAGCATCTTCTGTTTGTGTTGTTCAAGTGGTTAAGGCTCTGGGTTGTTGATCAGAAAGTTGGTATTCAAGCACCAGCACTGCCAAGTTGCAACTGTTTTGCCCTTGAACAAGGCCCTTAAGCCTCTCTACTCCAGGGATGCTGCATCATAGCTGCCCCTGCACTCTGACCCCAACTTCCAAAGCTGCGATATGTGAAGAAAAGAATTCCAGTGCTGTAATGTATATGTGGCAATAACAAAGGCAATCTTCTTATGGATGTTAGCTAGCTAGCAAAGCTGCTTTGATCTAGTAGTCAGCGTGCTAGGGAAAGATCTCACAGCATGTTAAAATCTGAAGTAGAAATAAAAAAATAACCCTTAGAAATCAAGACCTGGTTTCTGACCCTTCTTGATGTAGCAGAGTCAGTATAGATTCTGAACGATGTATATTATTAACATTTGCTATTAACCATTTATTACCAACACATAGGAGATAAAAGACAAAGACTGCCTAAGTCTCCTGTCTCTCAGCTTTTTCTCCTGAGACAGTAATCTCTTCTCTTGAGTTGCAGTAGAGTTCTCTAAAAAGTCACAAACTGTTCTCAGACCTGCAAAATTAATGTGTCATGTGCATTCACACATGCTAGCAATTTCACTACAAGCATGCCGATGTGTATTTGGTGGGATGCACAGTTTACTTTAGATATAGTATCATGTTTAATTATATTTGAAGAATAGTATGCTAGTGTGTTTGACTGGTTTCTTGGGGGACTAGTGGTTAGGCTTCAGAAGTCTTGTTGCTGCAGCTTGGGTTCAATTCCCAGCACAAGACACTCCCAGTGCACTCCCAATGCAGGATCCAAGCCTAGACAAATTAGGGAAAGTTGTGTCAGGATGGGCATCCGGTCGAATTAAATATGCGAACAAATCATCTACAAAAAAAATTACTGTACTATTTTTTTCAATATGTTACTTAGAGAAAATTTCATTTTACTGTGCATATCTTCAGATCTTCAAAAACATTACTTCAGTAATAACTTTTATTATGCATAGAAGAAATTCCCAGATGGCACACTGGTAAAGTTTTTGCCTGAAGATCGTGTGTGCAGATCCTGCTATTGGCAAATGTGGCCTTTCAATCTGTTTTGACTCCTACAGTCTCGAAAAATGTTGTCTGCTTTGCCTCGTTCTCCTAAGGATTTTCAGGTAAATCATTTGTGACAAAGTTGATGTCTAAAGGAAAAATAAATGAGAATCACCATTATAGTAAATCTCCTGAGATATCAAAAAGAAACATTTAAGCAAAAAACTTGCCTCTGGGCTTTAGCACAGATAACACACACACACACACACACATACACACACTATCATCTAATGAATCATAGCAAACCACACCCAGATTTTGTCTCAAAAATGTTACATGTGACTTGTTAGCTAATTGAGAGTTGAGCTTATGATGTCATTCACCCCAAATTAATTTCTGGATCTGGTCTTTTAAAGTTTTTCAGTTGCTGAGGGTTGTCAGTCGCATGTTATTTAAAATCCATTTCGATTTATATGATCAGGATTAAAGATCAACACACATTCCTTACCTTACATTCCTTCTATATGTTGTAAATATTTATTATACAAGTCATTCAGGTCATCTACCACCTTGTGCCCATAGTCCCCTGGCATAGACTCCAGGTTCCCTGTGACCCTTTGTGGAATAAGAAGTACAGAAGATGGATGGATGGATGGAAATCACAACCCATTAATTATATGTATTACTGTATAACTGTCTTTGTAAAGTTATTGAATTTAATCCAAACCTCAAAATAAACATACACAAGGTTTACAGGATATAGTACTATAGTGTATCAGATGTTGATGTCAGACTGTTTTTTACCAGCATGAGTAAATGAAAACTGTATTGGGCAAATACAAATAACAGTCAATACAAATAAAGTCAAGATGCATTTATTGTCATTTGAACTAAATGTAGTTCAATATGCAGTACACAGTGAAATGAAATTGCATTCCTCCGGGATTCTGGTATTACATAAAATGCAGCCCTACATAAAACAACACAGAACTTAGAACTAAGTACCTTAACATTAACAGTATTTTTATAGTTATTGGTCTATTTAACTGGTCTGTGGATCTGAATTTTAGACAATGGTTTCATCCAAAATTTTACTAAAATGTGTTCTGTTCAGGAATAGTAAATAAGTAAATAACCAAAACAGTATACAATATGTGAAGATTGAACGTGTTCATAAAATTAACCTATATTGTACTTTTTTTGCTGCAAAATTTATAAGAACTTCTAGAATATTGTGCTACTCTGTGCCTGTTCTCTGATGCGAACTTTAAAAACTAGGCTGCCCTGTTTCTCAAGTATCTTTATTTCGAAGAGTGCTTCACCTAAAAAGATTTTTTAGACAGTATGATATATCAGTGTATCACAGCAATAATAGTAGAACTGTTCAGATTTCCATCACTCATGTACCATTACATCTCTGTGAGCCCTTGAGTCATGATGACACTAAGTGTTTATAGTGACAGCAGGGGTTTCAAAAAGGGGGACAATGAGAGACACCTGCACAACACTACAGATTTCTCGGTGCACAAACTGAACCAGGTAACAAACAATAAAAAAGCAGGAAGATAGAATATTATATGATGCCTGCAATATGCAACTATATAGCTTTTTTTTTAATATAGTTTTTAACAACTATATAGACTTGATTAGTGCATGTGTAGGGACAGTGGCTTAGTGGTGGCAACACCTTCATAGTTGGGGGTTTGATGTACATCTCCACCCTGTATACATGGAGTTTGTGCATTCTCACCGTGCTTCTTCCATGTACTCCGCTTTCCTCTCATGGTCACTGTAGGTTAATTGGCATCTTTAAACTTTCCATATTGTGTGTGTGTGGGTTGGCGTCCCATGCAGCGTGTCCCCCGCCTTCTGGCAGAAGAACCCTGGGATAGGCTTCATGTTCCCTGTGCCTTGTGAAAGGATGTACAGTACAGAAAATGGATGGATGGATGGATGGATGGTACAGGTGTATAATAAAGGCTCTGAAGACTATGTTAGTTCTAGATACATTGGGCTGTGTTCACCACCTTAAACTTTGGCTTTGGTAGAACATTTTGCAAATCAATAAAAAGAGAAGGCAATAAAAACTATTTTTTGTGCTTTTTTCAACCTCAACAGTGTCTGCATGTTGTGTTAAAAAAATGACTCATTTCTAAATTGTTGGATATTTTCAAAACCATTGCAATTCATACTATATGGCCAAAAGTATGTGGACAACCAACTATTATATCCGTATTTTGGCCTTCCTCAAAGTTAAAAGCATACAGTTGTACAAGACACTGTTTGTGCTTTGTGACCTGTTCCAGCATAACATTACACCAGTTCACAAAGTAAACACTATATAGATTCGGTTTGCTGAGGTTGGTTTGGAAGAACTCTAGTAGCCTGCACAGATCCCCTGAACTCAAACCCACTGAACACCTTTAAGATGATTTCAGATTTGGCACAGATTCCCACTGTCATGCTTTAAAAGGTTATGATAGGTGCAACAGGTACACCAACTTAATACTAATACCCTATGATTTTTGAATAGGAAGTTCAACTTGCACTTGGCTGTCAGGTGACTTGAAGTTCATTTGTGTAAGTGTGAAATAAAAAAGAGTCTTGAATTATTGCTAATTACTGAATTACTGAACACGTGTCTGAGGGTTAAAAGGGACCTTAGCATGAAACACTCGCATTTGCATGTAACACATTTAGCATATTCCCTTATCCACAGTGACTTACAGGAGTGCTTTGTGGTGTCTAAGAGTAGCATCAATATAAAATCCAGTGTAGTATGAAAAGAAAACAGATGCTTGGTGAAGAGGTAGGTCTTTAGTTTTCATTTGAAGTGACTTGCATGTCAACCCCTAGCACTAGCGTTGTCATTTTTGATCCAGAATTTTAAACTCTTCATTTTTTTCCTGTTTGTATGACAGCAAGCATGCAGCACTCCCTCCTGGGATGGCCTGAGGAACTGAAGTCCAGACATGGCAGCGTCCCACAATATGACCTCCAGAGGGCCCACTAATAAACAGAGAATGCATTCCAAAAGGCGGGGGCTTGTAATTGTTGAAGGGACACTGGTCCAACAGTCGGTCCCCAGGTTGAGAGGTCCTGATTCTGGAAAGTGTAATTTTTTCTGCTTGGCTGAACATGGGCGTGTGGTAATTGCACCCCCTGGGTGGCTCCCCGGGACCATCGGTGCCATCCAAATGAGTTGCGAGATGGCAGTGTGTGAGCTGCAGGCTAGCACAATGAATGGTAGGTAATCATGAACATGAATAAGGCTATGAACTAGCAACATTCCTGTTTAACTGTTAACAGCTATATATTATTATTTCATATTTGTATGTACCCTATTTAGTAGGGATGCAACCAAATACACATATGATAGGAGATGCACTGTGATTTTAATACATCATGTATTAGACATAACTGTATGTAGACCACATTAATTAACATAAATTGTATTTACGTTTATCCTTATTAACTGCCTGGTCAAGGTTAAATTAGGCTAGTGCTTTTTTTTATTCTTTGATTGGACAAAGAAAGAACAGGAATGAACAGTGTTATTACTTCATTATTGTGGATGAGAGAAAAACATTGTAATAAACAATTCTGAAAACACATCTGAACAAGAACTATATGTGCATAGTTGATTTCAACCACCTGACTGCTCATTATTGTTTAATTCAACACACTACTGCTGTCTTAGCTAGTAGTAGCAAACTAGCCAATTAACGTGTGTTTTTTCTTACTCTAGAACATAGCAAGCTAGGTATCTGCTAACTTTTTCCATCTCAATTATCAACAAGCAGAAGCACAAATGTGGACAGTTTGAATAAATCTGATTAATTAGCATTGATTTCTTAATAATAGGCTTTTATCTCTTTTTGGATTTTTTTCAGTTTGGGATTACTTGTTATTTATTTATGTGAATTGTAGCTTCTATTCTATTCAGTTGGGTTTCAATTTTAATACAGCTACAGATACGTATATTTGGAGTAAGTATTAAACTGATACAAATAGTGTCATTGTGTCACCCCTCTATGTAGGGGGGGGAAAGTGAACACCAATAGACAGGTCTGTACATGGCCTACCTTTTAAAGTTGTCTTCATATTTTGATGGAAGATAAACTGACCCATTATTTAAATTGGTAATAAATAAAAATTCAATTAAGTTTCACTTAAGCATATTTATTTTCTTCAGCAAACTGCATTTTCTGGCCCAATGCTGACTCTGTGTGCTACTTGGCAAGTTGTAGTTCAGTGAAGGAGAAAGCAATGTTTACTTCCCCATGTACTTTCCCCATGAGATTTGTCAACTCTTTTAATAGCATCTTGGAGAGAACCTGTGAGAAGATTAAAATGCTGTCGTTAAAGCTCCTGAAGTAATTGTTCTGGACAGGTCTATCACTGCAGGACAAAGGCCTCCAGTGATGAGGGCAAGCAACAAAAGCGTGAGTGGTGCATGTGACACTCAGGCGGTGGGTAGGAAACGGACAGAGAAGAGGGAGGTGAAGGGGGAAGGGGGGCAAGAACTGGTAATGAATCTGCCAACGCATTCCGCACCACAGAATCATGGAAAAAAATTTAATCTGAGAGATATGAGCGAATAGGAATATCCGTATTCATTAAAAATCTACCTTAAGACCCGATTCGTTCGGGTGGTTTGACGAGGCCGGTGCTGACAGAGATGTTTAAGTTGGTTTAAGCAAATGTGACAGGTTCAGGTAGAAGACTGTAGACTGTAGGCGGTTTGATGGTGGCTGTGATGAGGCGAGTGCAGATATTAGTTCAAGTTGAATGTCTTTCAATGAACTAATCATTAAGAATTTGCCCTTACTAAACAACTCACTCAATTTAAATGAATTGTGTGCTAATATATCTAACCAAATGTTATTCTTTTACCTTGATCTTTAAGCTAAATGTTATGTGGTTGTATCTAGAAATTAGACTTCTGACACCTCACATGCGATTTGATGTATTTAGTTTTCTTTCTGTCTTTGGTTTTCCTCTTACAGCTCATTTGCAGTGCTACCCAAGTGTAGCTTCCATATATACATTACAGTATCATCTAAATATTTTACATATCAGATACTTTAAGCATTATGCATATCGCAGGATATAACAGAATCACCATGGCTGCTTATGTTATATGGTTATACAAATGTTTTTTCGGTAGATAAAGGGCCTTCTTGCCGCTCATTCTTATATGCAAACGCTGTTGTAAGATTCTACATAGAATCTCTAAGAGAAAACCCCTGAGGGATAAAACTGTAGATTCTGTATGTGCACTAACAGGAAAACTTTCTGTTTTATATTCCTTGCCATTTGAATTGGATTTAGACTTTCTTTTCATTTCACACTCTAAGAAATGTTCCATCTTGTATCCCAAAGCATTCTTCAATTTGTTGCTCTGGGGGACCCTGAAGGACAAACCCACAAGGACCATAATGACTCATATCCAGTATCACCCGGAAGGGGATGAGCTCACTTTTGTTTCTGGTTCCTCTAAAGTTTTCTTCCTAATGTTGTCTCAGGGACCGTTTTCTATCCACTCTATCTCCTCTGGCTTGCTCATTAAGGATATATTTAAATCAATATGCGGATTTCGCAAAAACATTTTCATTGTCTGTACCGCTTATCCAATCTATCCTCGGGTCACGGGGAGCCTGTGCATCATCGGGCATCAAGGCAGGATACACCCTGGACGGAGTGCCAACCCATCGCAGGGCACACACACACTCTCATTCACTTACACAATCACACGCTACGGGCAATTTAGAGACTCCATTAAGCCTAGTAGCATGTCTTTGGACTGTGGGAGGAAACCAGAGCATTCGGGAAAACATGTTTTGTGTAATTGTCCATTATTCAATGCACCATATAAATGAACTGAATTGAATATGTAGAAATTGATGACCTTATGGGGGTGTCATTTCTGGAAATCAACAACCATTAAGAGTGAATGATTAGCCATTTTCTACTCACTTTACAGTATAATCACAGTACATGAGAAAAAATTTAGAAGAGAAAAACCATTGACTTGAAAGTTAGTTGTGTTGTTATAGAAAATTAATCTGCACCTTCAGGTTTTAGTATTCTACAGTGCTGTGTTTCTGGACACCTGACCAACACACCTATGTGTGGACCTTCACCAAACTGTTGCCACAAAATCGAATGCATTCTAACATCTAGAATGTATTTGTATACCATAGCATTAAATTTCCCTTCAGTGGAAGTAAGAGGCCCAAATATGATCCAGCGTGGCAATACTTGAGTACACAAAGTAGAAAGACACAGTTTGCCAAGGTTGGTGTGGATGAGACAGAACGCCAACTGCATGCCAGGTCCCTTCAGTCAACATCAGTGCCTGACACTACTAATGCAATTGTGGGTTAATGAGCACAAATCCCCGCAGCCACATTCAATCATCTAGTGAAAAGCCTTCCCAGAAAACTGGAGGCTGTTCTCCCAGGAAACTCCATAAAAATGTCCATGGTTTTAGAATGGGATGTTTAACAAGCACATATGGGTGTGATGGTCAGGTGTCCACATACTTTAGCCCTATAATATATATGTAATGTAAAGTCATCAACCAAAAATATAAGATTAATGTTATTTGAGCAATGTTTGTCAGTCAATATCAAAAGCTATTTCACTCTCCTAACCCTCAGTTGTGCTGAAAATCACTTGGATAACTTGCATATCAATATCCTTTGAACACAATTCATATAATGAATACAACTGTCAAACAACCTTTTTTCCTTTATTCTTCTCTTCTTGTACACATGTTGGACAGTAATAAACTCACTTCTCCAACAGAAAATGTTTATTATACTTTGTAAGTGATATTCTATTGATATTGAAGGGAAAATAGTGGTGCCCACTAGCTTCAGATTGCCACTGCTAAATTTACCAGTTTATTGGGATGTTTATTTGTTATTTCTATAATGCTGACCTAATTTGTTGCCCAGTAAGCAGCATTCCCTTTTCATTCTTTCCAGGTTGGGCCAGGCCATATACCTGCCATTGATGAATTGCATCACTGATGTCCTCATCAAATCCATGCAGCCCAAGTGGTGGCAGATACAATGTTGAGACTCCACTGAGAAAAGATGATATTTCATCACATGTGGCACGCACTGACAATGCTTAATTTTACTGCTGGCAGACACTTATCCATCTGTGGGGAAGCTAATTCACACAACTTTATGCCAACCTTGGGCAACTCTCCTTTAACCAAGTTAATATATGGTGCCACTTGGTGACGAGCAAAAGTCATCTCTACTGATTGTGTGCAAATCAACACTGGACCCTCCTTTGGACAAAGCACAGATTTTCATTGCTCTTTTAGGTTTCTGCCAACCTGGTTTCATGTTCTACCATCCACAAAGGTTTCATGTAAATGATTTATGTTGAAAATTCTCGCATCTCATGAGCTCCCACCACTAAAGAGATGCATGTGAAAGGCACTGATAACACTGTCACAGGGACACAAACACCAGTTCCACCCCTGGCCTCAAACCATATCTGAGCTCAGGTCCTCACTGATAGCACACATCAAAAAGTTTTTCTCTCTGGCTCAAGACATTTATTCTCTCATGAAAATAGGTGCACTTAAAACGTTTGACCAGTCAGTTCAAATTAAATGGTCTAATCGGCAAACTTTCATGTTCTGAAAAATTCAGGGTAGATTGAACTGGTTCCTAAAGTCCCTTTCTTTCCATATTCAAGGTTATCGGATTCATAATTCATACCATCTAACCACAAGACTGACTTTTTAAGGTTGTGCCTTCCAAGGACAGTCATTCCATTTATATTAAACTTCTAACCTTCAGCCTCTCCCTGGCACCATGGGTGTTTTTGAGATGTATGCAAACAGCCTTGTCTCCCCTGATAGCCAGGGGCATCAGAATACTGCTGTACTTGGATGACTGGCTTCTGTGTGTCACTACCAAGACCAGGTCATTCTTTTACCCTACTCACACACATTACAATGCTTGGTCTCAAGGTGAGCTCAGAAAATGACTTCTTGACACCACACAGTCTATACAACTCTAGCGTAAAGTTAGATTCACAGATAATCTAGCCAGATTTTCACCACAAATGTGTGACAGCTATTATTAGGCTTGCCAAATCAGATTAAGCCAGGTCACAATGTATGGTACCACAATGTATGATACTAGGATTGTTGACCATCAGCTGCAGTGGTAGTCCAAGTAGGTTTGTTGAACTACAAGCTTTTTAGAAATGGGTTAGCAGTCTATATCTGGACTCCAGACACCACAAACGGTTCTGTCCTTGTCCACGGATAGATATAATCAATTCCTTTATAATGATATCAGAAAGATATAATCACTTGTTTGGTTTTATTATTTCTGACAATGTCAGATATATGCATCATTGGAGTGGTCTCCCAGATCTGGGAATGGTGCAAGTGGATCTTCACTGATACCAAGATTTTAGGTTCTGCTGATGCTTTTGCCAGTGTTCATAACAACTCGGGTGCTTCCTCCCTTAGCCACATCAGGTCTATCTATGGTTTTGGTGCCTCAGAATGAATCACAAAAACTTGTATGGCTTTAGCCAGAAGCTGTTCTGCAAATGAACTGATGTTGACTGAATCTAGTAAACAGCCGAAACAGAAAATGAGTTGTTTATGAAATCTAACATAGTTTGTCATTGTTAATCAAGAGCTAGCTCCACCCCCAGAAGATTCATGGAAAGATGGCCACATGACAGTACCATTTATTACAAATACTGTGTCATAGGTTTGCTGGATGGTCTCATTGCATCTACCACAAGAACGACCACACTTTCTAGCTCTAGAAAGAAGTCTCTAAATTCATTTGTGAACAATACTGTGATTTTTTTTTCTTTTTTTAATTATAATCATGTAGATAGTAATATCTAAAGAGACTGATTGACAGTGAGGCAAGCTAAGTGATTTTGCATGGCACTCTGAACAGTGAATGAACCTTATCCTCAGTTCCTGGAAATGAATACGTTCTTTTAAAGAAAAAAAACTCAACCTTAATTTAAATATCAGTTACAGAGTTAATCAGATTCTTACAGGATACATAAACTAAGGTATTTGCTTGTGTTTTGGAATATAGTGTAAGAGAAATTGCAGCCCGAGACCTCATGTTGCATTACTAAAGCAATACTGCACCCTGGTGGTAGGTTGTTATAACCAAAATAGTCTAAACAACAGATTGGAATAAGACACAGCCAATCTATGGCTCAACTGTTTACCCTGTCCTAATCAGTTGTCCATTCTAGTCCATATTTTTTGACTGTCTTCTCATACAAAGTGATCCACAACAACACTACTGTTTAGATGTCCTCATACATAACGTTACTTTCAAATTATATCATCTCACTACAATTCATTTTCTTTAATGAAGGTTCCCTTTTAGTGTGAGTATCCGTAGAAAAGCAAAACTGTCCTTGCTGTGTTTTTTTCTATTCCAGTGTTCTCGCTTCTCATTCCTTCTGTACAGATAGGAGTTTGTTTGCTGCATTTGCTGACACTGTTGCTGAGGCAGTCTGTGTGAGCAGAAGGAAGATGCCACAGATGATGCTGAAGAAGGAGGCAGGGGGTGCCAACATGAATGATGGCCCATAGTACAGATTGAGGTGCAGGTTTGGACATATGGAAGACCTGCGCTGGAGGATGTAACGCTCCAGAGAGCCTGAGACCTGCACCCATAAGGCAAATGTCACCACCACAACCAAAAGCAAGAATCCTAAAGACATAGATAGAAATAATAGATTAATTTTATGGAATTGATAACAGAGCAAGATGATTAAAGTGTAACTGAAATGATAAACACACAAATTGCAGGTATGTGCTGACTTTCACATCATAGTAATAATTTACAAATATTACAATTTTTCAATGATATTCTGACATTATAAAAATCCAATTTCATAATGATTAGACATTGGTCTGATATTGCATTGCATGTTTTATGCAAATTTGGTTTACATTAGCTAATTTAGAAGATGAACAGGAATAACAATATACACCAGTCAGCCATAACACTAAAACCACCTGTTTAATATTGTGTACATCCCCCTTGGTACCACCTAAAAAAGCTCTGAGCCATTGAGGACTCCAGGTGTGCTGTGGTTTTTGCCACCAAGGCGTTCCTTGGTGATCCTTTAAATGCTGTAAGATGCAATGTTGAACAATCCAATTCCACAGAACAAAAAATTCTGTGGGATTGGACCAGACATGGGTAGCCTTCTCTCATTACACAGACCACTGGGCCTTGTGAACCCATGGCCCTGTCACTGGGTCGCCAGTTGTCCTTTTTTGAGTCACTTTTGGTAGGTACTAACCACTACATATAATAGGAACACCCAAGAACATCTGCAGTTTTGGAAGAACAAAAAAACTGATCCAGTGGTCTATTCATCACAGTTTGGCTCAGATCCTTATGTTTGCCCATTTTCTTTCTTCGTATACATCAACTTTGAGAACTGACTGTTCACTTGCTACCTTATAAATCTCAGCCCATGACAGGTGCCACTGTAGCAAGGTAATCAATGTTATTCACTTCACCTGTCAGGGGTTTTAATGTTATGGCTGGTTGGTGTACATGCCCACAATATCAGTATTGTGCTTCTTGAATCTTATGATATATTGAAAAACATGAAGAATGCAAACAAATTTGAAAGCAAAACTATCTCTGCAATCCTGCATACAAAGGTAGGAAGGAAACAGAGATGATGAAGAAAATATTGCAAATCAGTAGATTGCTAAAGGAAGAAGAAAACAAAACAGAAGGCATTATTAGCCAGGAGTGTATTTACCACCAGTTATGAAAAGAGCACCTCCAGCTTCATAAAGGCGGCGGTTGGCTGTTGGGATGCCGCAGACTGTCACAAACACACCAATCATAACCATGGTGAAAGCCAGGATGGACATGATGCACCAAAAAGTCCTATGCACTGATAAAAGATATTAGATATGATATTAGAAATGTCGTTTTTGGATGAATATTTATCCAAGTAAAGTTTTTTTCTAGAAAAACATCTAATTTATGGTATATTAATGAAATCAAGTATCTTCCTGGATCTACTGTGCCTCATGTGTATACAGCTTTAGATATACATTTTAGTGAAAATCTCACACGTTGTATCTGCATTTAAAGTGCTTCTTCCTTTGTCAGGTAGAGGATCATCAGAAAGGTAAACAGGCATGCAGATCTTCTCTGCTGGTTGGTTGGCTGTTAGAAAAGGCATATACTATTAAAATGAATAATTCAATCATCAGTAACACATTTCATGCAGATTCCAACATCCAATAAGATCATTGCATTGGTACTTTAGGTTGAGGTTCCTGGTATGATCACCTACTGATCCAAAAATCCAGTATGCTCTCCTCGTCTCTGTCTGTTCTATAGGAGCATCTCCAAAAAATGCCTTCATGGTAGGTCAGGACTGTGCTTTTAGCATCATTTTTGTCTTCCTTTAGGCCATCCTTCACATTTTAAACAGAAAACAATAATCTGTAAGAATATTCTGCTTTTTTTATTCGGTTAAGATTAAGCACACAATTAAGTAGGTAATGTGTTAAGTACACAACTGGACTGGACTGAGAGTTCAGTCTCACCCAGTTGTGTAAAGTCTTGAAGTCTGCCAATTAATTTCACTAGAGAATCATTAGAGAAGCAGACTCTAGAAGAGCAAGAGGTTTAGTGCAGATTGTAGTAAGCAAAGTGAACTCACAATACAATAAAAAATTCAAATCCAAAGCCAGACCATTTGACAAGGCCATATGGTAATCCAAAACCCAAAAACACCACAAAGGTTAAAAAAACTAAACAAAAAAAAACATAGGGCAGTCACCAATAAAAGGGTGAGAACACAGGGAATGGCAAGACTTCCCAATTAATGGATGTATATGAACTGTGTAAATACTCCAGAAAGTTCTTGTATTGTATTGTATTGTATTGTATTGTACTGTACTGCATTGTATTGTATTGTATTGTATTTTTTAAGTTATCCAGAAAGAGCTTGTGAGGGTGCTTGCTTTTATTCCTCAAGCAGGAGCCACACCAGATTCCACCTGTTTAATCTCAGGTGTGGCTTCTTTTCAGTTGGAATAAAAAATTTGCATCCGTACCAGCATTTTCCAGATAAGATTGGACACTCCTGAGTTATCACATCCCCAATAGACCATCACCACTAAGTTCAATTTATTGAAATCACTTAAAAAATTAACACATAGAAAAGGATTTGTCCTTAACCTAAACCCCAAAACACTTCGATTTAATTAGAAAAGAAGCCCACAAAAACTGTGGCATGTTTGTGGGAATATAAACAACCAGAGGGTGGAGGAAAAGACTGGGAACATTTTAGCAATTTTTGGCAGTTGTAGTTCTATAGACAAGGTACATGTGGGCTACCTGCTGATTTTCCACCACTCTCAACCTACTTGTAGCCTACTTGTGTGTGATTGTGTATACAAAATGCTATGTTAGAGTTAGAGCTTTGATTATCATCATTCAGGTACATTTAAGTACATTCAAGTACATTTCTCATTATAGACTAAGAAGCTATTAATGAGCGTTAGTTGAAAGAAGTACTTTTAGTAATAATGTTTGAATGAAGGAGGCAAGTTGACCTTTAGTCCAATAACAGCAACAGATACACACATACCAACACAAACAGCTGTTCCAGGATCTTTCGACTTACTAATTCCCAGGTTTATAGCTAAATATTTTACTGATATAGTGTGTTGTTCTATTCAATCCAATGCAGACACTTTGCTCTTACCTTTCCAGTGACTCTCCTTAGTTTTTCTGTGTTTTTGTCTTGTGGATCACATGACTCCAAGGATAAGAGCCAGTAGTCTGTACCGAGAGAAAGCAGAAAAAACAAGAATCCCAGACAGCCGCAGAAGCCGGCCAAAAACTGAAGCACGGCTACCCGCATAACGAAAGACCTCAGACACAGTCACCTACTATAGCTAGATTTCTGTCTGCCTTCCAACATCTGTTTATCTCTCATGTCTAAGGAGTGCACTGACAGCTTGTGATACAGTTTCAGTTGTAGCCCTCCTATTTTTGGTACACTCATTACATACCAGTCACAAAACCCACCCCAGGTTAAAAATGAAGTCTAGTTCAAAAATAACAACTAAAGAAAGAAAGCAATAGACACACATGACATATGGGGTATTGCATTCCTCATGGTGGGGCTATATAAGGATCCCGGGTGCTGGAGATGAGGTAATGGCAATCTTTTTAGAATCTGCCACCAAGTGTTGCCACCTTAAACTATTATTAATAGTTATTTTCAGTTATAAGACATAAGTTAAAATGTACATCAGATGACTTTTTTGACATAATCATTCAGTAACTCAGTGAATATAAAACAGTGTGTTAAAACACAACCCTGTTAAAATTGCAGGATCTTTGTGATAAAAAAGTTAGAGGAAAGAATGTGAGAGCCAATAATGAGTTATCAAACACTATATTGCCAAAGGTCTTGGGGCACTTCTCCAAATTATTGAATTCAGGTGTTGTTTTTCAGGTGATGGCTTGAGAAAGGAACTCTTAATGCTTCAGCATACCAAGACATTTTAGACAATTTCAAGCTCCCAACTTTGTGGGAACAGTTTGGGGATGACCCCTTCCTGTTCCAACATGACTGCACACCAGTGCATAAAACAAGGTCCATAAACACATGGATGAGTGGGTTTGGTGTGGAGGACCTCAACCCAGTAGAACACCTTTGGTATGAATTAGAGCAGAGACTGCGAGCCAGGCTTTCCCGTTCAACATCAGTGGCTGACCTCACAAATGTGCTTCTAGAAGAATGGTAAAAAATTCCCATAAACACACTCCTAAACCTTGTGGAAAGCCTTCCCAGAAGATTTCAAGCTGTTATAGCTGCAAAGGGTGGGCCAACTTTATATTACATTCATGTGCATGTAAAGGCAGACATCCCAAAACTTTGGCAATATAGTGTATGTACTAATCACAAACTACTGAAGAGCTAACCTCAACTATCACATAAGTGTTAATTGTATAAATTAACATCTGGGGTAAACTAAATCAAACATGCTCTATAAAAAAGAATATGAATTAAATTTGTGTATTTTCAAATTTCTCACCCTTGTGGGTTTAGGAGCCAAGCCCCGAGCCTGAGCCACCCAGAGCACATACTAGTAGTACAGTAAAGAGTAATGGATGGAAAATGATGCAAAACATGTTGAGATGAAATTATTGGTATTTATTGTTTCTGTCATTCTGTGCAATGAAGAGAATCACTGTAAATTGTGAAACGTAATCCAGTGCCATCCATTAATGTTTGAGTATGCAGATGCATATGCCAAATTATATAAACAATTAATTCAGATATTAGTGCATGATTATTCACGCACTGTTACTGTAAAGTGTTAGCAAAAAAACACCAAACTCATATACAAATGTAATTGTAATACACCTGTCATCATTGAAGTGATTCTTATTAATCCCAAACAAATATACACTATATTGCCAAAAGTATTCGCTCACCCATCCAAATAATCAGAATCAGGTGTTCCAATCACTTCCATGGCCACAGGTGTATAAAATCAAGCACCTAGGCATGCAGACTGTTTTTACAAACATTTGTGAAAGAATGGGTCGCTCTCAGGAATTCCAGCGTGGAACTGTGATAGGATGCCACCTGTGCAACAAATCCAGTCGTGAAATTTCCTCGCTCCTAAATATTCCACAGTCAACTGTCAGCTGTATTATAAGAACGTGGAAGTGTTTGGGAACGACAGCAACTCAGCCACGAAGTGGTAGGCCATGTAAACTGACGGAGCGGGGTCAGCGGATGCTGAGGCGCATAGTGCGAAGAGGTCGCCAACTTTCTGCAGAGTCAATCGCTACAGACCTCCAAACTTCATGTGGCCTTCAGATTAGCTCAAGAACAGTGCGCAGAGAGCTTCATGGAATGGGTTTCCATGGCCGAGCAGCTGCATCCAAGCCATACATCACCAAGTGCAATGCAAAGCGTCGGATGCAGTGGTGTAAAGCACGCCGCCACTGGACTCTAGAGCAGTGGAGACGCGTTCTCTGGAGTGACGAATCGCGCTTCTCCATCTGGCAATCTGATGGACGAGTCTGGGTTTGGCGGTTGCCAGGAGAACGGTACTTGTCTGACTGCATTGTGCCAAGTGTAAAGTTTGGTGGAGGGGGGATTATGGTGTGGGGTTGTTTTTCAGGAGCTGGGCTTGACCCCTTAGTTCCAGTGAAAGGAACTCTGAATGCTTCAGCATACCAAGACATTTTGGACAATTCCATGCTCCCAACTTTGTGGGAACAGTTTGGAGCTGGCCCCTTCCTCTTCCAACATGACTGTGCACCAGTGCACAAAGCAAGGTCCATAAAGACATGGATGACAGAGTCTGGTGTGGATGAACTTGACTGGCCTGCACAGAGTCCTGACCTCAACCCGATAGAACACCTTTGGGATGAATTAGAGTGGAGACTGAGAGCCAGGCCTTCTCGTCCAACATCAGTGTGTGACCTCACAAATGCGCTTCTGGAAGAATGGTCAAAAATTCCCATAAACACACTCCTAAACCTTGTGGACAGCCTTCCCAGAAGAGTTGAAGCTGTTATAGCTGCAAAGGGTGGACCGACGTCATATTGAACCCTATGGATTAGGAATGGGATGTCACTTAAGTTCATATGCGAGTCAAGGCAGATGAGCGAATACTTTTGGCAATATAGTGTATGTTTCTGTAAGATTCTTGTATTTTTTTTCCGACTGCTAAATCCATGACCTGCAAGGAGCTTACAAAGTGTGTACAGGATCTTAGTGAAAGATATCGATCAGAGGAGGAGTACAAAAGAATATCCAAAACATTAGATGTACCAGTGTAACAACATGAAGGCCATTATAATCAAGTGGGGAAAATGGGGTACCACAGTGACAAAGGAGGAAATATTTTAAGGAGGCTAGAGAGAGATCTAACACAACATTAAAGGAGCAGCAGGAATATCTGGCAAATATTGGTCACTCCCTTCATGTGACAACAATCTCTTGTATTCTTCACATGTCTGGGGTTTAAGCTGGTTAGACTTATTTTTCTCATAAGGAAAAAACAGCCAAATGGTCAGTAGATGTATATACCTGCCCAATAGTTTTGCCCAGTAGTTTTATGGCTACTGTCAGAGCTGTACATTAAAAAAAATTGACCAATAAGGTTAGAGAATTCAATAGTGCTGTGGTACAAATGAAAAATAGTATTTTAAACATATTAATGTTCTAATAAAATGTTATATTAGAGCTGTATATGTTGAGAACTGCAGAGCTTTCACAAAAATCCTGCTCTTCAGACCCCCGAATCTAACAGATGGCATACAAACCTACCTCTATGTTATTCTGCAGGGTGCCCAACACACTTCCCATATTCAAAGGATGTAGCATGATGCCGGCCATGATCAGGCCTATGATGAACAGACATGACTCAGGTTGGCAGATGGCGCATGTGAAAACCTTCTGAATATATTGGATGGGGAATTTTCCAAAAAAATGGGCTCAAGTTCTGTTTTGCATGTTCTCCTTATGTTTGCATGGGTTTCCTTCAGGGTTTTTCAGCTCTATTCTACTATTCAGGTAGGTAGACTGGCTATGCTGAATTACCAGGAAGTGTGTGTGTGTGTGTGTGTGTGTGAGAGAGAGAGAGAGAGAGAGAGAGAGAGAGAATAAGCTGTGCATTCTCCTGTATTGTCCTCATTGTTTCTAGAATAGACTCTCAAACTTAATCATGTCTGATCAGGACACAAGATGTTACTGAAGATGAATAAACCAAAGAACGAGCAAACAAACTAACAAATGAATGAATGAATGATTCTTTCACAGAAACAAACACCACAAAATAAATCAACAATAAAAAAAATAGGCAGCACTAGAGTAATTCCTTCTAACATTTTACTAATTACAGTGACTGAATGTACAAATTGAGAAAAGAAATAAATATCTATAATAAATAATAGTACAAATTTTTTAAGCATGCATTGTGAAATTCCGTGTTGCACAGTAGAGGAATGAAGTTGCATCAGATTTTGGTGATCGCAGTGCTACTGTATTAAAGATTAATAATGATCTTCAAGGTTCATGAGAGTTCATGAGTTTGATAGCCTCTAGAAGGAAATTCTTCATGTCTAATTGTTTTAACACTTAAGATAATCTCTCAAGGTGTATTCAGTAGGTGAAATGTCAACAACCAGTAGCTCAGAGCCTTAACCACTGAGCACACTGAACAGCCAACACTAAACAAACTGAAAGTAAAAATAATTTGAAACAAATATTCAGTAAAATACATGCAAGCATAAGTTTCTTACAATTAAAAACAAAACACTTTTGTGTTTTATAGTGATTTTCTAATGCATTGTTTTGTACAAACTTTATATTCTACGAGAACTTATTTATTATTATTATCTAGTAACAATGTCTATAATAGAATATGATGATGATGATGATGATGATGATGATGTCTATATCTCTTGTCATCCATTTACTGTACATTTGATTTGATGCAGGGATCTGAACTTCTTTTAATTATTTTCATTCATTTCATATCATTAAGCCACCATTGCCCAACCTGTCCATGTAACAGATTCAGCTACCTGTGTTATTTCTTTCTTATGTAGATGCTGAATTAAATTTCTTTGACCACCGAGAATTATTATGACATTATATTTTGAATATAGAAAGTGAAAAACTTACAACGAATGGTCACATGGGGGCAGCAGAATCCTAACTCAAACAGATTCGGTTCAGGAAGTTTATAAAGTTGTTTATGTCATAATATATAGAATTGTTCATCAACATTTGTAGACGTGATGCAGAATTAATAGGATATTTGTTTTATTTAATATGAGAAACGTAATGCTGTAGCAATATCACATCATGTGCAATATCATATCATGTGCAATATGTTCTGAGTTCCCTAGCACCTTTTTTAGTACTTTGAATACATTTTATATATATAAAATATTTAATTTCTATTTTCGAATACATTTTGTACTTTTGAATACATTTGTATATATAGATTCTTTCATTTATTTTTTATACATATTTTATTTATTTTTATTTTTCTTGTAATCTGAAGCAGTCTCTGGCAAAAGAATTTCCTCCGGGATTAATAAAGTTCTATCTTATCTTATCTTTATTTATTTATTTATTTATTTTTTTTTTTTTTTAAATTGAAAATGTTGTACCACTTACTAAATACATACACTATATAGCACCCACATGACCATCACAGGCTTTCTAAATGATTACATACAAGGTGTGTTCCAGGTGTGTGAAGTGTCAACAACCAGTAGCTCACTGAGCCAACTGAACAGCCACCACTAGACACACTGAAATGTAAATATAAAATAGAACAAATATTCAGTAAAATAATGCATGCCTAATATAGATCTAACAATAAAGAAAAACGGTCAAATTATGCAAAACTGCAATTCATTTTGTGGTACATATTTATCATTCTATGAGATTTAATTTATTATTTACTGTTATCTAGTAACAATGACTATAATCATCACAATGCAATTAAAATGATGAAACTGCTCTAATGATGAAACTGTTTATAGGTAAATAAATCAGATTGGGTTGCATTAGTCCTTTAGGCAAGACTAGAGAATTTCTTAACTATGTAATAGGTATTAATCCAAAACGTCTTCAGAACATCAACTCACAATGATCACTGTTCACTAGCAAAATGAATATCATATTAAACAAGCCTCCTGCTAGTTAAAAGCCTCAACTTTATCTTGTTTATTTTTGGAAAACTGATGCATAGTTAGTTGGATGTATGATGTATGCTAAAGATGTTGGGGAGAAATTGCTCTTATTTTTCTTGATCAGATCACATTTTCATGTCTTTGATATTATACCTAATGTGTCAAGAGTATAGGATGATGCCTATGCTGAGTAAATACCACTATATAACTGGGTTTAATATTCTTCACAATGTCCATTTAGTGTATATTTCAGGTGACAGCTGCAAGGAAAAACTCCTTGAATCGATATTCTTTGTATAGGCATTAGTATAGGTTTTCCCCCGTTTTGGACACATAAAAGTCTTCATTCTTCTATGAAGGCTTTCTACATGAATTTGGAGTGTGTGTATGGGTGTGGGAATTCGTGCCAATTCACTCAAAGGAGCATTTGTAAGATCAGGAACTGATGTTGGGAAAAAAAGGTGTTCATTAGGATTGAGGTCAAGACTCAAAGCTGCAATTCAGTGGAGTTTCTTGACACCAAACTAAACAAACCATGTGTTTATGGACCTCATTTTGTTCACAGGGGAACATTCATGCTGGAACAGGAAAAGGCTTTCCACTATGAATATGTTCCCACAAAAAATGTTGCCACAAATTTGCAATGCTCTTAAATGCCTTTCTTTGCTGGAGCATTATCACTTTACATTGCATTAACATCTTCACTGGAACAAAGTTTGTCCTGATTTGTCCATCAGACTGCCAGATAATGAAGCGTGGTTTATAACTCGATAGTGGCTGTGTCTTTTACACCACTCCAGCTGAGGCTTGTCATTGTACATAGTGATCTCAGGTTTCTGTGCTTCTGCTTGGCCATGGAAACCTATTTCATGAAGGTCCCGATGCACAGTTGCTTCCAGAGGCGTGTTGACACTCTGTAATGAGTGATGCAACAAAGGATGGGTGATTTTTATGTGCTACAGACTTCAGCACTTACTCTGTGAGATTGCATTGTCTACTGCTCCATGGCTGAGCTGTTGTTGCTGCTTGACACTTCCACTGCACGATAATAGCACTTATATTTGACGAGGGCAAATCAAGCAGGGCAGAAATCTGATAAACTGACGTATGGCATCCTATTTAAGAGTGCTGTGTTTAAATTCACTAGGACCATCAGTATGATTCAGTACATTCTACTGCCAAAGTCTGTCTATGGAGATTGCATGGCTATGTGCTTGAGTTTATGTGCCTGTTAGCAATGGGTGTGGCTGAGACACCTGAAACTCAATAAGGAAGGGTCCCTTATTTTATTGAATTAAGACAGAAGTAGACAAAATGATCCAGTAGTGGTTAGTAACGTGAAGAAAGTGACGTGAAGGAAAATGGTGATCGGTGATCGTAATTGTTGGGAATATCCGTAAACTTTTTTTTTTTTTTTAATGGTTGCAGTGAGCAGCTCAATTAAAAATATAACCATTTTAACTATTTAAAAATCTGGCTTTATCTTCATTTTAAATAGAGAAAATAAAAAAATAAATAAAAATAAATAAATAAATAAAAAAGATTTTTTGCGTATATAAATCAATATGTATAGTTTATATTTAAAAAAAATAAACATTATGAATTCATATTTGAAAAGAATTTTATTTAAAAAAAATATATTTCCAACACTTTGGCTCTAGGAGGCACGCGTGTAGTTGCAGACAGCACGTGGGTAGGGGGCGGGGCCCGTTAGGTATACGTCACGCGGAAGGGAGGGGCGAGATTATGCGGCGGCGCAGGCGGCAGAGTGGTCTGTACGGTGGAACATGTCTTCAAGGAAATAAGCTGACTGGGACCCATTTTGGATTCAAACATGGACTGATCATATGTCTCCGCTAAAATGTGAGTATATGTCATTTCCAGTGTGTATGTTAAAGGTCAGTTTGGGGAACGCCCTCTGCGTCACCGGACATTTTATCGGCGGCTGTGTTTACTTGGATGGTTGTAATAGAGGGAGAGAGAGATGTGCGCAGCGAGGCTAAACTTATAAACTAGTAAACACTCAGGGATATTAGGTGATGCTGGATTTGATTCAGGTGTGTTCTCATGTAAAGTTTATAGAATGAAACTCTCCAGGACAGATGGAGGTGGAAATCTAAATGCAACTTTGTGCATTTAGCAAATGGGACACTAAACATGAAGCAGGGCTGTGTATTTGTTTATAGCATGTGTAGATAAATAAACAGGTGACAGGCGGTCATGAAACATGGGCATTTGTCCAGTGTTAATCTAATACAGACATGGCACAGAAATGCAGATTGTCGTGAAAAATTATACCGTAGCACCATTATTTATTACTGAGAAGAAATATTATTTGAAGAAATGACTCATCATACAGCTCAAGGATCAGGATCACATGGGCCACCTGAGGTCAGTTTATACCACACAAGATCTTGGAAAAAAAGTCTATGAAGAAGACTGAAGTGTAATACATGCTATATGATTGCTAACGCTCCTGCTTTTAGATTTAAGCAAGGTTGTGGAAGATGATGAGAAAATCCAGCAGGTTCAGTAGGTCCTCTATAGTGTCATGGTTCTCAAAGTGGGATCCAGGTTCCACGGTTTCATGCAGCATTACCAAGGACCACATTATATGCACAGTATAGTACACATTTTTAAAACAAGTGTTGACCAAAGTCCTGAGTGATGAATCAAGCCATTCCAAGCAGCTATAATTAACAATGATAAATGAAATAAAAGACAAGCCTACATGTGAAACACTACCTGAACACTAAATATCCAAACTGTGAGAATAAATAGACTGGATTTTTGTCAAGATGTCTTCATAAAAAATAAAAAAAAAAATAAAAAAAAAAGGAAGTAAGTGTTTCAACAAACTCAGAAATCTCTGGTTACCTTTAAACCTCATATGAGTGTGTGAAATAAAACAAAACAAAACAAAAACAGAAGTTGGTTAGAAGATCTTAGCTTTATATCTTACCATAGCTTTAGAGAAAGAAGAGAGGTTGGAGATATAGGTTAGTTCTGTGTCACGATTTAAATCATTTTTATTACACATTTAAATCATGTGATTTATGACGGACTAGTTGACTAGATTATGTTGATAAAAAATTAAATGCACTGATGCTCTTTTTTCCATACTTGTTTGATTTAACTCTAATATCTGATCTAAGAGTAATCCAATACTGGCATCTGCTTACTGGCCAAGCTGAATATGCTCAAGCTTCTTATCACAGGCATTATGACAGTGTGCATCAAGACAGTTTATCTTCTCTGCTCATGTACTGTACTCAAGATCTGTGATGCTTCAGTCCACATCACACACACACATTCATGGTATGAAATAAGTCATTAGATCGGTAAGTAAATATCCCGTCCAATCTGAGACTGGTTCAGTGTGTTATCAGGACATAGTTGAATAATAGGTTGAATTGATCTTCACACAGGGCTGCTGAAGTTCAGTGGTAGGCTGTCAGGATGTTGCATAAACTCCAGATGAGAAATGTAGTTTGAGAAATGTGGTGTGCTTCCTCTCACTTCACAGGGGAACCTGGCCTGGGAAAGCTGCTCAGAGTGAAATGTTGGACTAATAAACATAAATAATGAATGGCAAAAAAATTCTTAGGAAATTTGCTGCTTTACTTTTGCCTAAGAACTGGAGCAATGTGCAAAATTTCATTAGTACTCAGTAATGGAATAGTCAGTATTTACAAGTATTCAACAATTTTTTTCTTGCCTTTTATACAGAGCTTATAAAGAACAAATAACCTCAGCAACAATGTCAGGAGCAATACGTAGAATCATCTGGCTTCTCTGTAAAAGTTTGATACAAAGCATTAATCACCTCTGCTGTCTCCTAACACACTGTTTTCTTATTCTGATTGCGCAGGTTGAGCTCAGATCCACTGTTTAGGCTTTTCTTTCTCTCTCTTTTTCTTGCTCTCTTTCTTTCGTTCTGCACTCTTCCTTCACACTTTTCTTTCTCTCCTTCTTTTCATTCCTTCCTTCCCTCCTTATTTACCTCTTTCCCACCTTATCACTTATCACTTACACTGTAGTAAATGTGAGTTATTTATTTAGCTGGCAAAACATATAAGTGCCATATGAAACTAGTTTTAATGTTATTTTTTTACTTTTATTATTATTATTATTATTAGTAGTAGTAGTAGTAGTATGGCAAAACTATCATACACTGTGTATAAGATTTCCTCCTAGGATTAACTCCTACCTCTTACCAAGAGCTGCTCAGAGAACCTTTTTATAGAACGTTTACTCCCAACATTTAACATAGTTTTTTTTTTTTCTCGTCTTAAGTAGTACTTCTGAAAACAAAGCAATTGCAGGTCTCACACACCAGTGCTTGAATCAGGACTAAATGAAAGAATATAAACAGGGGGATACCTGTCTGTTGTTTAGCAGCTCTCATTGTGAACCATCATGGCTTCTGTATCAGATCCTCTTTGATGGCTTGTTGCGACCAATCATAATTTCATTTACTCTCAATACCGCTTTGGTTAATGACAAAACCAACGTTTAATGATAATGAGACAGAGAAGAGTATGTTTATTCTCTGCTTCATGGTCAACTCGGATGTCTTATCTGTTCAGAGACTGTTGTGCTATTCAAAAGTCATAACGTGAAGTGAGGTGCTTAAACCACTTCAAATAGATGAGTCTTATTTATTGTCATGAACTCAATCACTAACAGTTAAGCAATGATGTTGCCATTCAGTGGCATAGCAAGACCTTTACAACAGCAATAATGCAAAGGCAGGAGTGGTATCCCTGGAGATTCTGTGTCTTCTGTCATACAGCATTCTTTACTGGAGACTAATTGGTTTGTCCATCTGATACAGAAGCCACTGAATCTCTTGTTACTGGAAGTTCAGTTGTAATCAGCAATAAATGCTGTTATAGAGGGTTAATGCCTCTGCTGTCAAGGGTCAATTATACCTGATGGATCCATTCTCTGTTTTCTTGCCAGAAATTCTTCCTTAGATTTGAGATGACACTGGCTCCCATACCATTATTTAGTGCCAGATTTGACAGGACATTGGATCCATTCCTATTTTCAGGTCTAATAGAAATAGAGCGAGACAGAGAGGCGTATTTGTATTTTGATCATGTTTAGAGACCTGTTATTTAAGTGACAGCGTGTTATTGGGAAGGTTGTATTAGTTAAGTGTGTGTGAAGAGTGAGTAAGATGAAAGTGTGGGCAAGGAGAGGATGAGGTGCTTCGGAAAAATGTAAATCGTTTCTCAAATCAGATCAACCCACATCATGCGCATATTGGAAATCACACCCTGTTCACTGGTGTAGTAGTCAGTTGTGAGCTTCAGTTTTATGAAATCATTTTCTTTCTCACAGAGTAAGTTTATAAAAATCCTAGAGGACAATTATGGCGTATTGAGTATTTTGATGGTGGAAAACAACCTTTTTGTTTATTCAGCAAGGATACAGCCTTGTATAAGAGATATTTTAATGTTATATCATGTCCACTACAAGAATATAGCTACTTGACATTTTGGACTTCTGGACTAGTGGGACAGTGGGACATTAAAATAAGCCAACTGCAGCCACATAAAATGAAATTGTGTTTAAATGTTTAATGCTGCGTTCACACATACAGCGAGTCACAGGAACAAAGCGACTATTCAATGAGAGTTGGTGACTTCCGGTAACGTGCGACAGCGACCATTGTAGAGTTGATAAATGTTTAGCTTTTTTGCAAATATGGAGCGACTTGCTGCGGTGACTACCAATGGGAGTGAGACAGTACAGTGCCTGTGATCTGTAGCAAAAAGCAAACACTGCCTCTCATTCATTGGATGATTTGATACAGGTATACATTGCTGAATTTTAAATGCTTTATTTTTAGGGTGAAGTAAACAGATTTGTTGTCAAATGAAATTAGTTGCGCCACCTACTGAGAAACCTTAGTACTATGGCAACCAGTTGTAGGAGCACTGATGTATGAAATTGTTGAACACAGCTTAAGAAATGGTTAAGAGGAGTGTTCAAGACATCATGCTAAAGTTTCTGCCTTGATAAAGTGTTTAAAACTGTGGCTACCAAAACACACTAAGTTTGACCTGACAATTTTTTAATTTAATAGCTGCTTTAATTAAATTTATAATAACATATTCTGTATTTAGTTTGAAAAAAAGAAAGGGTTTTAGCTGAAACAGATGGAAAAATTATTTGAGTGCTCTGCCTCCCTTAGAGTAAACCCCTAATTGACCTTCTGTGCTGGTCTACAGAGATGAGTCATTCTTCACCATATTTTCAACAAGTGGGAGAGTGCATGTTTACAGTACATGCTTGACCCTTACAGTGGGAGGTATTTTGTTGACATGATTGTGTTCCACTTGTCCTCTACAGGGAACCCTGTGAAATTCAATCCAAAGTTCTTCTGACTGATTACCTTTATTTCTATCTAGAAAGCAAGAGAGCAGTCTCTTCCAGGATGACCCCACCCCCATCCACAGGGCACAAGCTCGTACTGAATGTTTTGATGAGGGTGAAAATGATGCCAGTTGTATGATTTGGCCTTCACAGTCACCAGATTCCAACCCCCAATACACACCTATATAATTATACCCAGCAAGAGCCACAATCATCAATCCAACATTTTAGGGAATATCCTTTGGAAGAATGGGTTTTATCTTAACAGTACAGCTCCAGAGATTTGTAGAATCAGTGCCAAGCTGTTTCTGATTGCTTGTGCTGGCCCAAAACCTGAGATACGTTGCTGTTTTTTTTTACTTTCTGTGTATTCTGAGTGGTAAAAAAAAAATAATAAAAGCTGCTTTGCATCTAAGATGATTGGAAATATCTGGTGTAGAGAGCCAGAGATGTTTTGCAAATGCAAATGACTTTGCAAATACTATGTCCTAGCTGAGCCAAGGCCTTGAAACCCATCAAATGTATCTGATTTATTATTGTCCTTTGTATGTTTTATTAAATCTCAGCAAGCTACTTTTCTTGTTCGAGAGTATATATGGAAAAAAAAAAATTAAAACTCTAGTTATTTATATGATTTATATATTTTACCTGGAGCGTGTATTTTTCACGAGCAGTTTTTTTTTTTTTTGATGAAATAGGAGCCTCAGCTGGGTCATACTAAGTGTCTTCACAATACACTCTTTTTTAATAATACATTTTATTTTGTCTACTTTTATTTGCCTTTATTTAAAAGAATATAGCATTGCAATGTACAATATGAAACAAATAAGAGGCAATTAAAACATTTTCATTGAATGTTTTTCTTAAAAAACCAAAAAAAGTTTGTCTTATTATTTTACTTGTTTTCATAAATCCCTAGTGCGTTTTATTGAGACCTGCATAAATATTTAAGCCATGTAATGGGGCTTCTCCATCTCTACTCCCTACCTGCTTTAGGAGTGTGCCTTTAAAGATGACTGTGCAGAAACATCTCCACAGCCGGCCTCTGTGGTGTTGCATAACGTTCGTCCTGATGCTAACATGGCCAGGATCTGGTCTGTAGTCATGTGGCAGATTGCAGCTTGGAAACGGAGCCTTGTGATTAATGGAGAACTTTCTACAAGAGCTAGCGTAGGCATGCTCAGCTGTGAAAGATGTGCTGTTGGGCAGAATATGCTGATACTGATCCACACGTAGAACATGGAGAACTTCCCATTTGGCAGAACTGAGACAGAAGACAGAAGTTTTGCTGTGTTGTCGTGTTTATATTTGCTTTTAACTACATGATGGCAAGACGGCAGTCATGTGTAGCCAGCGTTTATCAGATTGTGCAAGTATGGAAATAGACGGTGCTGCAATGTTTTCAGTAGATTGAGAAATTAGAATTATGTCTATTTTTTTATTGATGAGTTCCATTATAATCAGCTGCAATTTCTTAGTCAGAATTTAGCAACAGTGACATCTGACAACTTAACCAAGACCTCCACATGCAATTACAGCTATTTACGAGTAATGTGAATCATGTTTATCTTTACCAAGCATATTTAAAATGTAATGTCTAGCAGTTCTACAGTTCAACCCAACCCCAGCCTGCCATTCAAATACCACTGTTTTATCGGCTCACTTATCAATTTATCACTGGCTCTTTTTAAAGGTTTCTGCAATCAGTGTTTATATCTCTTAAGTCTATGTGCTATTTTGTGCATTTGCTTTTTGCCTTTTTTGAAGAGTTTTTTTTCCCCCTACATTATTAGATATATGTAAAACGCATTGATGGCATCAAGCTCTCGGATCATTTCAGTAGAAGCATTGAGTATCTTCCTAATGCAAGACAGATTGTTTTAACCACATCACTTTAACCAAGTCACGTCTACACTCGGCATCAACCATGCAAACATCCATACTCGCACACAATTTGTGCATCCAGTTCTTATATTTACATGACTGGCCGGACCACACGTGTATGTGAGGCTAACAACGGATGGAAGCTAGTCTTAGCCAATGCTAATTGGTGGCTGTGGCATGGGCACATCCGCATCCCTATTGAAATATGTCTTGCCGACCTCAAAAAAAACCCTCAAGTCATTCATTTATTAATTAAATCAAAGCAATGACACTGCTTTGGAGGCATTTTAGATGTTTAACTTACTCTTGTCAGTTTTGTGATTTTAGCTGTTATAAGGAATACAGTGTACCATAGCCAGTCCACCTGCATGCATGTTTCTGAGACGCTACAGAACCTGGAGAAACTGCTGAGGACATGGGGAGAACATTGCAAACCCCAGAAACTTGAGCTCAGGCTCAAACCTGGGACCCTTGAGCTATAAGGCCTCAACACTATTACCACGCCTCACAACCTTAAAACCACAGCTTTAACATTTTTGCCATGCTATAATAGAAAAGGCAGCTAGACATAATGGTAAAACATTAACAAATGCTTTACCAAAGCTTCCCACCATCCCTTTGCAACATCTTGTAGATTTTGTTTTGTCCTTCGGTATTATTAGGAAGTCAACTGCGTTGTTATAATAGTCATTATAGTGTAAGTGTAAGAAATGCTCAGCGCTCAGTCGTCTTCTGCTGGTGTAACAGTGCACAGCAGTCGTTTCAAAGAAGCTTCCTGTTATTCTCAGAGGATGAGAGCTGAAGTGGTGAGGTTGGTCGTTTGCATCCTCCCACCTCCTGCTTGACAGGAACTCTTATGACATGCATGACATGTTTCGGTACAAATAAATAAAAATATGTAAAGACAAAAAAAAAAACTTTTCCAGGGTCACTCATCGGCCACCTTGTGTTTCCCGGATTGCCCCTGCTCTGAGTCACCAATCGATTAACACGGCTCCTCGATGGCCGGCTATTATAGGATGCGTTTATATTGTAGGCCACGTTGCACTTTTTGTCAAGCACACAAAATGGGTTCGTCAATACATGGCCAAGAGGCTTTTATCTATAAATTGATTTCAGTGTGACATTTCAGGTGATGGGGCTCATGTTAGATTTCTGCTGTTGATAGGAGTAAGATATTGAATGTGTGTGTGTGTATGTGTGTGTTATGGCTATGTGTTTGGCTATTGGCATGTTTTAGGGAGCTTGCTTGTTTGTGGGTGTAAAAGAGAAGAAGAGGGAGAGAGAGTGAAAACACATTCTGCTGCAAGCAAGATGACCGACGCTCATTTTCATGTGAAAGGGTTTCCCCTTTTGAGCCCTTCTAAAGAAATTTATGCATGCTTTACTTTGAATAACAGGCCTTGATGTCACCTTCATGACACAAACACAAAGGGTGAGGGGTGAGGGATGCGTTTGGGGCACCAGCACATGATCAATGTGTGCCATCTGGAGTCTTCGTCTTGGAGAAACGCAGGAGTAACAAAAGGGAGCTGCAGGCTAGACGCTGAGAGTTCTGGGGAAACCACCAGGCTGTTAGCGCTAACATAACCAGTGAAACCGCAATCTGACAGGATGTAATGAACTTGCAGCCGATGATGTAATAAGCAGGATTTAATGTGTAAAATATTTGATGTACTAAGCATACTGGGGGGAAAAAAAACAGTCAGACTCAAAATATTCTGTTTCTCAAAAGATTTAAACAAGTTTCTCAATTACTAGATTGAATGATGTGTCGTGAGCATAATCAATTCATGTAGCATTAACGTAAACCAGTTACCTTGTGAAATCTCATGAGGATGTTGGCAATAATAGGATCTAGAACTATAGCATTACATTTTTACAAATAATGCAGCAGTAATAAGTGTGCCTGTTGCAAGACACCAGCATTGTTTGTTTGATGTTATTAAGGGCTCAAATCATTTTGAGACTGTAATCGACAGACTATCGCTGAGCAGATGTTCTTATCTCAGGAGTTACAAGGTTTCATTTGTGGTTTGACATAAACACAGCAAAATCAGAGTTGGACATGTCGTCTGGAGAAATGAATAGAACACACTGATTATTAATAGTGTATCGTGTTACCCTACAGAACCCTAAGACACCGTGTAGTACTCTACTCACTCAGGGTGTGTAGGGTGGATGTGCTGTTATAGGAAGCTAGTGGGAGGCATAGCTACTGTTACTACCACATCCTGAAGGGTCTTCTTCTACCACCATAAAAAAAACCCAACACGAATAATTTTCTTATATATTAAAGATCAGTGTTATAACTTTAATCAGTTTATTGTTAGTCATCTCCTCCAGGATTTCCCTTTTTTTTTTAAAAAGAATTTGTGAGGTTTTTTTTGTGCTTTTCTTTGCAGGAACTGGCACAGGATTCCTCTTTTAAACTTTTACCGGTGAAGACACATATCTAATTACTGCCTATGATAACTGTAGTCATGTTCAACACATGAGTCAATGAGGGCTTCGGCTGAGGGTGTGTTGTGATGACATCACACTGGGGATCTTGGAACAAATCTGTAGAAAATCCTAAAATTCATTTTGAAAAATTGTAGCTCTGAATATTGTAAAGTTTTGTTGTTTGTGCGATCACAAAAATGACTGAAGTCCTGGAGGGGTTGGTTATGATTAAATGTTCTTGAATGACCCTAAAACAGGTTAGTACCTTTCATTATATTATATATATTAATATATATTATATATTATATTTTTCTCTCTCTAGAAGATAGAAAGATAAGACAAAAAATGTGGATAATATGTTAATACAGACTGTTATTACTATGCACATGACATATATTAGGCTACACGATTGATCAGAAGGAGCACATTAATATATATGTGTGATTTGCCTTGCAGCCTTGATGACCAATGCCTTGATGACCAATCAGAATTGAGAATTCATCCATGTTGCAGTGTAAAATGTAATATTAATGTAATGTATGTAGTATGTGTGTTAAGAGCGTTGGAGTAAGGCTTACTATGTCAGCGTACATGTCAGCACACCAGAACAGGAAATTGTTCCCGTTGTATGTGCTGCCACTAGAATGTATCCAGTATAATTATTATATGGTCAGGTTTTACAGAATAAATCATGTATATTAGTTTGAAATGATGATGGTGGTGGTTGTGTGTGTGTGTGTGTGCATGCACACAGAGTGACTGTGCAATAAAAGTTAGTGCACGTGGGCAGGCGACCAAAAACCTGCAGGAGAGAAAGGCTTGTTGAGTTTAGTGCTGCACTTCTAGTATTCAGTGTGGGAGGGTTGGATAAGCGATGAAATGTCATTTCTGAGGGTGGTTCAGGTCTCTTTGCCATCCTCGTTGGTAACGCCTGTGCATGCATGCATAAACAGGAGGTTTCGAGGTTTGGCTCGCAGACAGAAACCAAAAGTAGGATTTGCCCTTTTATGGTTGCTCTGCTCTCAGTCCAGCAGCCTGTGAAAAATGAAACTCTTTAAACAAACCTGTCTCACATTTTCATCTTTGTCTGTTGATATCTGATAAACGCGGCTTCTTGTGTTTACTCTGGATGATCTTTCCAAAGAAAGGAGTGTTAACTAATGAGTTTTGTGTCTTCTGTTCATTAGTACAACATACACCATATTTTTATGGCTCATTCGGTCACCTGGTGATGGTAACCATGGTTATTGAGTATATTTTACAAGTAAAGGGAGCTCTCTGGGGCTGATACCATATCAGTGTCACTGTAACCCTAGTAACTCAAAAACAAGTGTATAAATACAACTTGAATCTATTAGCAGGTGCATTCTGTGAGAAAAAAATTCAGAGGAAAAAAATGTTTGTCTGTAAAAAAAAAAAAAAAAAAAAAAAAAAAAAAGTTTATGTGAATAATTCCAATATGTTTAACAAGAGGTGTTGATGATTATTTATTTGTTTGTTTGTTTATTAGTTTATAATAAATTATATTTATTTGATTCCGATTTTTTAATGAATTCATTTTAATTAATGATTTTAATTATTTATTATTGAATTTACTAATGTATTTATTTATTTATTTATTTATTTATTTATTTATTTATTTATTTTTACTGCTTAAAGTTTCCATTGCTGTTGCAAACATATAAGCTGTATTTTGCGCTCATACTGTACATGGCAAGTTTGATGATTTAGAACCCCTTAGTGGCAGCTATTTAGTAAAGGCTTGTCATTATCGCCGGAGGCTCTAATAGACGTGAGAGTGTTGCTAGAAGCTAGAGACAGTTTTGTGCCTCCTCTTGCCAGAGGTTCACACATCGAATAACATAAGGGAGAGGACGTTCACACCATGCTTCCCAGGAGTGTTTCAGTCTACTCCAGCAGGCCTGCTGCTCAAGCCAACTCTTAGCAGCTTTTTTTAAATAGTAAATTTAATGAAGTATGCCCCTCATTCACACCCTGCAGATATGGTCTCCAGGTCGAGTATGTGTGCCACTTTCAGCAGGTCATAGGAAAAGTGTGTTAGGCAGTCTGTAGGGAATTAGCTTAAAAAAAGCTTTCCCCAGATCCTTGTTCTAGTTCACAGATCTCTGAGAAGGTCCTATAAATGGACCTGAAAATTGTTTCTAGTTTTGTCTCATTAATCCACGTATGAGTTCCAGTTTAGTTCCACGTACGAACAACTGGATGATCAGGATTTACGTTCATGTAGAATTACTTCATCTAGAAACTACTGAAAGCAAAGGCAAGGAGAACATGAATGCAACGCTGCCCTAATGTGCAGGACATTGACAAACGTGGTATTATCAGGCACAGTGATGCTAAATTTTGAATCTGGTGTTGAATTCATTTTTCACAACAGCAGCTCAGATTCTGGATGCAAAATAAATCCTAGGTTTATATATAACAGCTAATTTACTTGTACTTAAAATGATGATCAGTAAATAAAATATCGTAAAATGATGGTCAGTAAATAAAATATCGTAAAATGATGATTAGTATATAACATTATCCATCATGTTGAGTGACAGAGTTGTAAAAAATCCAACAAAGATTATTTTTATCCGTCTTTTTTTTAATCTACCAATACGATGATGGGGTGTGAATACAGAAAACTGTCTGTAAACTGGCTACAAACGAAGCAGCGGCATTGGCAAAACATAAAGAATATATTGCATTCAAAAGAAGATCAGTTGCAGACAGATGGAATGTCTCATCACAGTCATGTCATGACAGGTTAAAATAAGCCCCAACTTGGAAAAAGGAAAAATGAAAGGATTAATTACAGCTTGCAGGTTTTTAGCTAGCTGATTAGTATTAAAATGCTCTGTTTATTTACTATCACGATTGTGGGAAATAATTTTTATGCTGTCCAGCTGAAGAGCTACAACCGACACTGTGTCACTACACATCCAGCAGAACCTAGTAGCTTCACTATTTAATCTGATATGAATGACATGTATTATCATAGAGTCAGTTCTTTCTGAGATCATTATCCCTGGTGTGACAAGTTGTAATAGTAAGTTTGTGAAACCGGCTTAAGTTGATAATGTTCCAGATACTTCACAAGAAATAATTAGAGCTTGTGTATACATATATAATTTTTAAATAGTTTCATAGTCTGATATGTAATTTTATGACTTTTGTCTATACACTCAGTCAACACTTCTTAGGAATCGGGGTAATTTCGATTCGTGGCTGGAATCTTTTGATTCTGTTCACCAAAGCGATTCATTCAGATTCATTTACTGATTCATTCAGTGACCTTTGATCTTATGTGGTGTTAAAATATAAAATATGCGTTTGAGTGTTTAAAAATCAGTTTTCACCTCAATTGACAACAGCAAATCTATTATTTTTTGAGCAAAAACAAAAAGCACAACATTTAGAGTAATCAGCTTTCATTCACTGTCGTTTTTATCAGTCATTACATGTTAAACACTGGGATTATGCTTCGTGCTCCACCCCCTTCACCTTTAGTTGAATCAGCAAGTGTCACATCCAAGGTGAATGACTAATGTCTCATTCGATCAAATTGTTCACCTTGTTCTTCAGTTCAACTGAACTACATGTCCCAGTTTATACAGAATCACTCTCATTCAGACTCAACACCAAGTCTCGTTCACTAAGAGCCGTTTTCTTTCAGTGTGTCCAAAAAAGCTGCCATAGCAGTAATGTGTTTTTAAACAGGCAGGACTGAAGTGAATGAAAAATATGAGTCAGTATATGGCACTGAAAGAAAAAGATTCATAAAACATTCGCTCAAAAACGCTGATTTGTTTACAGACAAATTACCTCAAATGACTTAGTTCTCAAAACAGCCTCAATTCTTTGTGGCATGGATTCAGCAGGCTGCTGGAAATCTCCACCCTTCATTAACCTCTCCCATCATCCAAATGTGTTGGTTTTTTTCTTTATTGCAAAATTCTGTGTAAACGCTAGAGTCTGTTTCGAGTGAAATTCCCAGGAGCTCAGCAGTTATATAAAAACACTTTAAAACTATCCTGTCAATCCTATCAAACACTGACAATCATACTTTTCCCCTGTTCTGCTGCTTGATTAATTACCTGAACATCATACATTACTGGAAGCTGCTGGCATGCATCAACATGACTTTATGCAATGTACTGTATCTACATGATTGGCTAGTTATTGATAAAGTGTTCAGTGAGTGTACAGTTTTGATTATCATTGTAACAGTATAGCCTAAAAAGCATTTAATCTGAAAATGTAATTTGTTCCTTGTGTACAGCTGTTAATTAAAGCTTGAAGCATTCTTTGCTGCAGTTTATCTTCATTTAACTTCCTATTAACTTATTTCATTAAAATCTCCCAAGCTAGTTGCCCTTAACTAGCTTTTGCTTTAATTATGCTGAAGAGGTGAAGTCAAATACTTTTATTAAAAAATAATATTTGTGTATCCCAGTGTGAACTAGATTGTTTGAGGCATAATGAACCAAACCACATACCACATTTTCACTGTGATTTCTCATATATGTGGCGTTTTATGATATATACTAAAAACTGATTCCTTTCATATGAGAGCTGCCCAACTGTGGTAAATAAAGCTGTTCCTTCATGTCTGGGCAGCATATTTATTGTTATTACACAGTACACTGTTTAACTGCAAGCCATTGTCCTAAATGTGAAGCTGAATTACAGCTTTGCACTGCACAGTGTTATATTTCACCCAGTTTTGAGAAGTTGAAAAATGAGACATTTTGTGTCAGGCAATTCAAGAGTCTTGTTTGCTTGCTTCTTTTCTTTCTGGGCTGACTCACTGGGCTGTACCGCCAATCAGAAACTTGCTCATTCAACATGGTCAGATGGTGCTTTTCCAGGGCCAACTAGCAAAACAGTGTGGGACACAACATATAAACCTACCAGCAGAACCCTTTACACTGGATTTGCTTTCTCTGATTGGACAGAGTTGAATGGACTTCCTGCTTTTCACAAATGGAAATAGATGGAGGAAAAAGGAGTCTATGAACTGTCCTAATTTTCCTTTTTTTTCTGATTACTTCTTGTGCCACTATGATGAAGAACTTGCTGGACAGAAAATGATCCCCACACACCTCACACCCATTAACAGATGAAATATGTGGTATGTAGTCATAATGCTGCATTTGTTGTGTGTGGATGCACATGATGTATTTGTGCATGACTAATTCTTTGTGTGTGTGTGTGTTGCACTTGTTCATGAACCGCTTTTAATGCCTGACTCAGAGGACTCTGATGCCTTGAAGAGCTAGCTATATTCATCCTCCTCTCCTCACAAAGATAGAAATACTCATCTTGTAGCCGAATGATAAGACAACGTTGTTTCGTACATTAGTGCACTGTTATGTCCTAAAATATTCACAGGTTTAGACACCGCCTTTAATAATTATAATCGGCACATGCTTTGTTGTTTGAATTGTATTTGTGGTTTCAGCAAGCTCACAGATTCGTTTTTGAACTTTGTGCTTGCAACAGTATTGATTTCCACATGACTCATGTAGTCAGACAAAGCAGCTGTATCCCAAATGCTAGTGTATGCTATAATTCTGATAAGGACTATCAGGATGGACAAAAAAAAAAAAAATGGATTAGCTAGCTCACTCTGTGAGTAAAAGTCCCTGTGTGCTACCAAGTACTGTACCATGGTTTGGTTCCCTACATAATTAACTAGACTAAAAAGTGGTAGCTGTCATAATCAAATATAAGGATCTAGTTAGCAAGGTAACTGCATTAAAACAGATTTGGGGAAACTGATCATGTCTTCATGTGCCACGTAAAAGAGTCTCGATAGCATGTGCATTGTGCTTGTAGATGACTTATGTGACTTTATGTTGCGTCATTGTATCTACCAGGGCTACAAGTAACAATTATTTGGTTGATCAGTTATCTTAAAATGATCTTAAATTAATTATCTTAAAATATGTTGTAGTCTAAAAAAATCAATATTTCTCTACAGAGCACTTCTAGACTGTTCTAATTTAATGTCACTAATTGCAGTACAGATATTTATTCGATCTCTAGCAACAAATATACGTCTTTTCAGTTTCACTAACTAAAAGACTGCTAAATAAATTTTTCAGTGTGTTGAAGCAGCTCGATCTTTGAGGTAGGGTGAACTTCAAGGTGAGCCTTAAGCCTAATGGAGACTTGAGGACTTGACTGAAGATGTTTGGGTTTGAGCTCAAATTATGAACATGTGATAGTTCAGAATTTCAGCATTCATTTCCTGAAATATTTACATCTTTAGATCTTTAGAACATGGTGCCTTTTTTTTAACCCACTCATTTTCCAAATGATCAACAAATATTGGAACAAGTGACTGCCAAGTGTTCCTTATGAACTGTTAGATTGCTTATTTAAACAGTTAATAGTCCTGAATGTCAACTTTTGGTTTGAACTTTGGGTTTTACCTGTAAAGACTGCTTTCTCTGTTAAAATAAATGATAAACCTACACTCTTCTGTCTAACTTGTAGAGGTCATCTTGACAATATACTGGCAAGCAGTGTACATTGTTAATACATAAAAAGGCAAAGATGTGTTGCTATAAAGCATGCCGCAGTGGCCTGACTTATTATTTAGTGCCCAATATGTTCCTGTTCCCAATAATGGTTACTGGGAACACGAACAGTTAAGTGAGCAGGATTGTTGAACATTACCTCTTCCTAAAATTGCTCATTTCTTAGTCAGCTGAATTTTGTAAACAAGCTCACTGCACCTTCTCAAAGTTCAAATTAGCAGTGCATTATGGGAATAGAGACAATGCTGAGCTACCAAGATTACATCGTATGAACACTTGTAAATAGCAACTAACCCTGTGTTTATATCAGTGATTTGCTCTACTGTACGTTGAACAGTAGTGGGTGTTACTGGTGCAAGTTCACTGATAGTGCTGTGACCAAACCAACAACTGATTGATGTTTGTCATTAATTAATCAAGGCTGGCATGATGGAGCAGCGGGTAGTGTTGCCACTTTACAGCTCCAGGGTCTCCTGTTTGATTTATTAGTTTTTTGTATTATTTTTTTGTTGGGTTTCACTTGTTCTCCTTGTCTCTGAATGGTTTTCCTCAGGGATCTTTGGTGTCCTCCTCCATCTCGTAAAAAAATAACTATGCCAGTATTCAGAAATTACCACAAGATGTGTGTGTGTGTGTGTGTGTGTGTATATACCATTTAAGATGTGTTTCTGTACCTGGGTCCAGATTCTCTACAACCCTAACCAGGATAGCACATATTGAGTTTGAGTTTTTACCTTTACCTCAGAAAAGCAGTTCTTTGTATTGTATTTATTCATTTGTTTTAATTCTTCTGTTTTTCTGCATTCATTTTCTGTTTCAGCTGACTGAGAAGTAAGCTGCCCCAAGCCTGCCCTGAGGAGTGTGTGCTTGGAGGTGTGTGCTTCTTCACCGCTACTTCTCCAGCTTGAACACACACCTTGGCAGGATGTCTGTGAAAGATCGACAGCGTCCGTGGTCTGTGTACAGAGCTTCCACGCTGGACATCTCCTCTGAGATGCTTGGCCTGGCACTTGCTGGTCAGACTCCTTTACAGTAATTTATACCAAATATATCTAGAAAATAAGCTTTCTATGGTTGAAAACTTTCATTTGAAATGTAGTTATTTGATATAATGTAGTATTTGAATGCATTCAAATTTAAGCCAGACACAATGAACATTCAGTGGTGTTTGTATCACATTAATAACAGATAAAGAGACTCCAACAAATGCTTGCTAGAAATGTTTATTAGAAATGTTACTCAATTTAAAGTATTCTGCCAAAAAGTGTGCTCAAGCAAAACACAAAGCTATTTTTATAATTGATTTAACTGATTATTTGTTGTATTATACTATCGTTTTTTGTGTGAATTTTTATGTAACTTTCTTCTGCTTATTGCTTTGCACATATCAGAAAAAGCAACAATGACATTTTCTGGCATAGCTATTCCATTATTTAGCCTCTGTAAGGTTGCTAGTCTTAAAGACGGCTAATGCTACATAGTTTCGTAATGAATTAATTGTAATGGTGAAATATAAAAAATGAAAATATCTAATATTTACCATTAGCTAGAATTTGCTTTTATGCCTAGCCAATTTATATTTAATATTTTAATTTTATAGCCAGGTAATTGTAGCATAATATTAGCCTATTAGCAGAATGCAAGCATGCTTGGTTAAATTAGATGGATCATATTCATGCTTTCTAAGGAGGCAAAGGAAATGATTTTATGTGTGTTTGCTTACTCCAGCATATTAAAACATTTTATGAGGCTGTTCATTTTCAAGTTCAACACCGGCTTATCCTTATTAAGAAGCATACGGATGGCTATAGTGTTATGTTATAGTGAGAAGGGGACCATAAAAGAATAATTGATATGATTGAGATGCCTTTTATAATGAATTATAATGAATTTTATAAAGAATTATAATGAATAATCTAAGCATCAAAATACATTTTTAAAAGTCAGAATTAAGTAAGATGCAAATATTCCATGATGAAAAATGAAATGTTTATGAAATGAATACGAAAAATATTTCAAAATAATACTTGTGATGTAGCAATGTACAATTCCACAGGTATTTTTTTAACTCCTGTTTTTAGCCTACAGTCTTCTTAAACAGTAAAGTGTGCTGTCACATCATTAGCACATGTGCAACACCTAAATAGCTAAAACCAGAACAGAAGTGTGAGTGTGAATAAGAAATGTTTGAATGAATTTTGCCTTTGACTATGAAATGTATGAATGGCATACACAGTTGCCTAAAAATACTGTTTCCTTGGCAACCTCTTCCCAATGGAACAGCAAGGATAATTTGAAGTGTTTATTCCAAAAGCAAAAGTTCACAATCTTCTTTTTCTTCCTCTAGGAAACAGTCAGGACCCAGATGAGCCCGTGTTGGAGTTTAGCCTCGGTCAGTACATGATCTCTGCATCGTTTTTTGAAATCATACCTTTATTTGTATCAAGAAGGTCACAGCCATTCAGGTATAAGCTTACACATTAGACTCCTGGCTTGTCTCTCTGGTGGGTGCTGTTCTGATAAGTTTTAATGGAGGCGCTAGTGCCCAGAAATGTTTTTAAACTTCAGTCTGTGTGAGGCTGTCCAGAAGGGAATATCGCAGGTGTGTGTATATAGGAAGGTCAGTGGGAGTGCCTGGCAAAGAGCTTATGTTCTTGAGGCTTAAAGTCTCTCTACTCTGCTCTCTGCTCTCTGTCTCTCTAAATACAGCCTAGTAAGCAGTGATGTGCCTCACTTTGCAGCCTTGTCTGTTTTGTATATACTAGATGCTTTATGGAAAAATCTCACCCTGTTTTGACCTTGGTGTGTGTGTGCATGGGTGTGTGTGTGTGTAGCCTGCAGTGAGCTGACTACACCGTGTTTGGACCGTAAACCCAACAGCTTTGTGGCTGTGAGCTGTACAACTCCACCTCAAGCCTTCTGGACCAAGCATGCACAGACGGAGATCATCGAGGTAATTCAAGTAGCCTCACCCAAAACCTGTTGTTCCTATACAACAGATGAGCATTTAAAATAGTCTTCTATATAGGTCTAGTACACATTTTGCAATGCATACCTTAAATCACACATAAAATGAAGAACAAATATTGTGATAGCTAACAACAATAAAAATGACTATAATAAGCAATATTTGCATAAGGGATCCATCTGGACACACTGTAGTTCTATAAACATATGAATTCATTGAGAACAAGAGGTTTATAAATCAATGCGGCTAAAGGTCCAGTCTTGTTATTGTTTTCTAGGGCACAATGAACCCTAACTTCTTAAGCAGTGTGGCCTTCTTCCAGGATTCCTACATCAATCAGCAGACACAGATCAAACTCTCTGTGTACGATGTGAAGGACCGCTCACAGGGCACGGTTAGAAGCTCACACAAACACCCACAAACATGGAAAGAAGGGCTGTTTGTCTGTTTGCCCTCTATTTGTCACAATTACATTACAGACAGTGAAATACATTTCTTCACATATCCCAGCTTAGGAAGTCAGAGCACATGATCGGCAATGATACAGCACCCCTGGAGCAAAGAGGGTTATGGGCCTTGCTCAGGGACCAAGAGCCCAACAGTGGCAGCGTTGGTGCTCGAACCCACAACCTTCTAATCAGTAACCCAGAGTGTTTAAGCCACCACTTCCAAATGGAGATGGCAGATATAATATAAAAATATACTATATATTTACATTAAACAATAAATATAGATATTTATATTAAAGATGGAAAAGTTACACTACTTGTAGTGCAATAGATAGCTGCCAGCTGTGATAATGGCAGTGATCTACAGTGAGGTCTTAAGTATCTCAGAATCTTATTTATTGCAGTTTTATAACAAGACAACAAGACAAATGTTAGTTTGGAGCAAAAGGGTAATGTTGCAAATTCCACAATGAGAAGGAATCGCCTGGCTGTCAGTTGAGTAGGTAAATAACTGAAAACCCAGATCTCTGTCAGTCATCTGTTCAACAAGAAATGCTCCACCATATCACCTTTGAATTTCATTCAATTCTGAAGCAACTTTTCACTCTTTTCTTTTCCGTGTGTGACCTCTCTCTCTCTCCCTTTTTTTTAACCACTGCTGATAACCGCTGCGTAGGATAATAGTGTTTGGCATTTAGAACGATCATAAGGTGCCTAAGGGTCTGGCGTGATTAAATCTGATGTATCCATGATGATGTATGAGTCCCAAGGCGCAAATCCAACCCACCAGCTCTGACCTTGAATTAAAATTTTAGACTTTTTATTTGTTTTATTTTATTTTCAGGTGACGAACATTTTAGAGCACTGTTTCTCCACACTCTCAAAATAAGAAACATTAAGAGCTCTTTGGTTGTCCCTCTAGAGGAAAGTTAACACAGTTTCCTCATGAGAAAGGGTTCTAAGTACAGCACTTTCAGGAAGCTAAAATTTTGCTATTCAAATAACCCGTTTTCTTAGAATGTACTAAAAATACAGCTTCATGAAAATGCATCAGACCTGCTCTCTCTTTCTGTAGATGTATTTATTAGGCTCAGCGATGTTCACAGTGAAAGAACTACTGCAGGACAAGAGCTACACACTCCACCTGCCTCTAAGGTACGACCCTTTTATACAGCTCTAGTGAAGTTTATTTTAAGGTTTTCTTTTTTAAAGACTACTTCAGAAAGATCAGTGTATATTAATATAGGAAGCTATACCAAGGAGGAAAAGCATTAATGTCTTCTATGTAGAATTTGTTTACGAGCAGATGCAGTAAGAGTGAATATGATGTTGTTAATGTTGTTATTTCATTATGTCTCAGTTCGGCAGAGAACATGCACGTGGGGGATATCACAGTTATCGCCTGGCAGCTGGAGGAGAAGAGAGAGCAGCGGGCACCACTAACCCATCTACCAGACACCATTAACGGCAGGGTGAGACACACCACACACACACTAGCATGACCCAAACCTTGTGTGCATGTTATTTAGACCATAAGCATTACTAATAGGAACAATTTAACCAACTGTCCAAATAGACAATAGAAACATAAACATATTTTTTCCTTGGAATGTATCAAATGTCATTTATACATTTTGTCCATTTGGCACAGAAACAAGTTCTGCTCCAAAATAGTGCACTATATATATATATATATATATATATATATATATATATATATATATTTATATATATATATATATATATATATATATATATCGGTTTTAGTCCAGTCATTTATGAGCTTATAATTGCTAAACTAAAAAAAATACATGAAACTAGAACCCCATCATATGTTGGTTCCTGTTTGAGTTCTAAATGTGTAATGGGAAAACCTGTGAAAAATGGGAACCTTTGTGTGTGCTTTATTTCTTTCTCCACAGACAGTCCTCGCTGTCGATGAGAGTCTGACAGAATCAATAGGAATCCGAGCCAAATATGCCTCTTTAAGTAAAGACACCCTCCTGCGATCAGGTACGAGTTGAGTTTTTCAATTAATGTTAATTCTTTAAACTTCTGTTCATGACTGGGTCACAGAAATGATAACAACTGCACTATAAGGATGTGTTAAAGAAAGTGTTATTATTCTGATGACAAATTTATATTTGAATCATCTGTTATAGATGACGTGTATGAGCTAGAGGTGTATGTTAAAATTTTTAGCATTAACTGTGAAAGGTTTTGTGTATTTACTGATGTTATTCCTCGATCCTGTCTGGGAGTTTCAGTTGTTTAATCAAAAAAATCGAGAGATGATTTGGACACGTGTCAGCAGTATGAATTAGACAGAAGGTTTATGAAGGACTTTATTGAGGAGGAGAATTATAGATTATGGATGTTAGTATATTCATCGTTTCAGGATGATTTTCCACGTTTTTGCCAATAATCAGTTTAAATTGCAATAATCAGTTTATTTTGATTGAATCGCAATGCTGATTAAAGTTTTCATCTTGTTAAAGCAGATCAGATAGAAAAACGGCAGCATTTAGTCACACACTTCCTCCATTTTGTACTATAACAATGAAATAATGATGTAATCACTTTAACTGTCATCATTGTGTTAAGTTCGGTTATCTCTGAATTTTTGCAAGGTAAACTAGAATCCCATGGTTTGATGTTTCCAGTGTTTTTGGTTGGTTTTTTTGTGTGTGCAATAGAAATGACACTTTTTTGCATATGGCAGATGCATAATTTATAATAAAATATTATACAAACATAACAGAGAGTCAGTCTAAGACTAATCCCTCCAGGATTTCATGATTTTTCGTTGGGAATTAACTCAAAAAATGAATGTGATGCATTTTTTCAAAATTACTGCAGATTTTCCACAGATTTGGGCCAAGACATGTCCTGCGAAACATGCATTCAAGATGGCTAAAGCTCTCTATTAAATTCACATGCATCTCTCTCTTGCAGTTAATAAAACGAGACAAATGCAGCTTACTGTGCTGCAGAGATGCCGGAAGGCAATAAAGCCCTCCATACTGAAAATGCTGACACTGTAGACTCCTTCCAAAAATGTTAAACATCTCCTTCCCAATGCTGAACTTCACCATATCAACAGTTCCATCTGTTTTTGTTCATGTGGAGAACACGATGTACAGATACACGTGTTATTGTGTACATGATGATACGTGATCGCATATAACCCTGTGACACTACTGTCATAGCTGCACAGTTTCTGTCTTGCAGAATTTATTAAAGGGGTAAAAACACAAACACTTCTTTTTTTCCTCAGTGTTTGGAGGAACCATGTCTCGTATGTACCGCTTCCCCACCACTGACGGGAATCACTTACGCATTCTGGAGCAGATGGCTGAGAGTGTGCTGTCTCTCAACGTCCCACGACAGTTTGTTAAACTACTGCTGGAAGAGGACTCTGCCAGGTACACACACACACACACACACGCTTATTTGAGATAGTAATCCTGTTTAATCAAGGACATGTCAACATTATTTGCTTCACCAGACTTTCAAAAATAGGAATGTCCCATATGTCCAGGATCATTGGGTTAACAAACTACCAGTGAAAATGCCTCTATTTTGTATACTTTTATCATTTAATGCAGCAATTTCTCATTATAAATGCCATTATTAACAACAACTTGAGTAAAAAGTGGAGTTTCAGTGTTTCTTTGTATTTTTTTAAAGTTTTTGTAGCACAGTATGTCTCCATTTTTTTGCTTTAAATAAAAGTGTTTAACGATCCATGATAGACATCTGATCTTTTATGCAAAGCAGTTCACATAAGCAGGTCAATATCATACATTTGCTTATATTTAAATTAACTAACTACTAACCCTAGTGCGGTAGATATTGAACATGTAGACTCGTGTTTTTAAATTCTTAATCTTTTTGTTTATTTCCAATTTTAAATGGAAAAAAAAATCCAAGATTTTCAGTGTGTCTATTTTTCATGTTTATACATACCATGATAAATCTGAGGAAGTAAGAGCCAATCTTAAGAACCAGTAAATTATTCTACTCATTGTAATTTATGTGAACATATCCAGCATGTTTTGTAAATGAATTCATTTCTTTTGCTGTTTTATCCATATATTTTTTTTCTCTAATGATGCTGGGACACCCTGCAGAGAGAATTGTGTTTTGGCACCTCAGTGTAACTGAGAAGGAAACTGTTTATTATTATTATTATTAAGGAAACATTATTATTATTATTATTATTATTATTATTATTATTATTATTTTTAATATGTAGGTGCCAGTTTTTGAACAGGACTATTTGAAGTTGCTCATATTATGACTTATCCTAACAAGCTAAAAGCAGAAAAGACTGATAAATTAGAAGTGAAACCGTGAGTCAGTGTGTTAGTAAGTTTTCATGCTGTCATCAGCCACAAGAACAGCTCTGGGAATGTACCGGAGTGATGAACACCATTCTTCCAAAAGATGTTCCCTCAACTGGTGTGCTTCTGATGTGGATGGAGAGTGTTGTCTAACATCTGTATCTCTCCAATTTCTTAATATAGTCAGTCTCAGACAGTTCCTCCAGGATTTTGTGATTGACATTTACACAAATTATTAATGTGATATTTGAAGGAGCTTAAAAAATTATTCAAAATTACTGCAGATTTTCCACAGATTTGAGCCAAGACATGTCCTCTGACGACATCACAGCACACATTCAAGACGAGCCAAAGCTCTCGTCGATTCACGTGCATCTCACTCTTGAAGTTAATAAGATGAGACAAATGCAGCTTACTGTGCTGCAGAGATGCTGGAAGGCATTAAAGCCCTCCATACTGAAAATGCTGACATTGCAGATTCCTTCCAAAAATGTTAAACATCTCCTTTCCAACGCTTCACTATATCAACAGTTACATCCATTTTATAAAATCTGTTCATGTGGAGAACACGATATACAGATTCCTACACAGGTTCTTACTGTGTACATGCTTATACATGATGGTGTGTAATTGTGTGATTTAGTTAGCATTCTTCTCACCTCTCTCCCCTATATACTCTGCTCAAACAGAGCAGCTTCCAAAACTTCAACTTTCAATCTTACATCGCTGCTCGGCATCAACACTTGTCATTTCGTAGATCGCCAACTAGCTGAACCATGTCTCTGGTCTAATTTGCTGTATTCCCTTCTGGAACATTGAGTCCATTTTTGCAGTATATCTAGATTAATATGATTCACTGTCGCTGGAAAATTGGTGAGCGATGAAAGAAGCTCTTGCGCTTTTGATTTAAGGGGCTTACAGTGCAACAGGAACATTGTCAATTATATTTGAAATCAGATTTTGTTTTTTTGTTTTTTCACCTATTCAGTCCCTGCTCGAATTTTGCTTAATGTTTCTGGGATTATTGTGGCCAAAAAATGTCACCTTGATTTGCTGAACTTTTTTGTGCTTTGTTTTTGGTTAAAAACTACTTGAGTTTTAATTTCAATCACAGGATGCTTCTCGTAAACTCCTACTAGTGATGACACGTTATTACTGTCTATGATAATCTGTACTCATGTTGCCCACACACGAATCAAAGAAATCTTTCCAAATCTGCAGGAAATTGCTTTCATTTTTGAGTTTGCACAGTTTTGCCTTAATTTCTGGTATCACTGAATATTAAACAGCATTGTAACTGCTCTAGCAATGAGACATGAGTGTGGCAAATTAGCAATATAATCACTAAACTCCTCACAAATAGTTATATAAACTTAGATAACTATAGCTTAGTTTATAGTATACCATAACTTAGTTTATAGTTAGATAACTACAAATAGTTAGATAAAATTATTTTAATGTGTTTGAGTGAAGGTTTTCTTTTGACACATGACTGTATAAACACATTCACTTAGACACACTGTTGAATAACAATGGGGAAAATAGCTAGTCACTGTTAACCTGTCTCTGTGTGTGTGTGTGTCCACAGAGTATATGAGCTGGAAGAGTTGGGGGAATTATCCCCATGTTGGGAGAATCTCCGGCGGCAGATCGTAACACAGTACCAGAGCGTTATTCTCACCTATCAGGAGATGCTGAAACACCTGCAGGACTACAAGGGTGTGTGGAGTAATTATAAACAATGATGTAAACAATGATGCAACATATTATTACGTACGCTGTCAACTCCAAAGTTATTGGCACCCTGTACAAAATCTATGAAAAAATGAATGTGTTTTCAGTTTAAACTTGTACACATTTGTACAGCTGCTGTTGGTATGAGCTTGCAAGTTAGAAACGCACACGCAGCAGCAGCTGCAATAGCCAGATGTTGGCCTCTGTGCATGTCTGTGCTACAGGGTAAATAGTGCTGTGTGATAAAGTTTACTTCTGCAAAATACTGGTTTCAAATTATTGGCACCCCTAAATACATATGGTGAAGTCTTCCCTTGAGAGAATAACTGAAACCCTTCCTGTTATTTCTGACATGGTTGAAGATGCCTGTAGAGGATCTTGGTCCACTCTATGCAAAACTTTTGTACATTCTTAAGTTTGTATGTCTTTAGTTTGTGCAAATCTGAAGACTGAAATGGTTGTCTCTAAACGTAGATTTTGCCCTTCTGCAAGCCCTGGAGATTTTACCCTTTTATTGTCAAGTTCTGAACCTTAACCTAAAATGTTCTAATACTTAACAGAATTCATGGTCCACCATCATCATCTACCATGGGTTTAGGGGCTTTCTTGTATGCCGTCCCATTTTTGTCATTGGTAATGGTGTTCAGGTGTTTGATTTTGGTCCAGTGTTTGAGTCCAGTTGCTTCAGGAGTGTGGGCTACTATCAGAACGCACTTCTTTAGCACAACCCTTTAAGAAAAGTTTGTCATCATAAAGGCTTGCGTGAAAATCAGTGTTGTTTTGGAAGCTAGGTTTATGCACATTTCTCACTTATCTTCAGACAAATCTAAGTAGTTTACCAGTCTTTTGGTTTAAATGGTGCCTTTAATTTGGAGTTAGATTGTAAAGTGTAATTTTGTTTTGTTTTTTTTCCTCTCTCCCTCTAACTCTCTCTACCTCTCCCGCTTTCTTTCAGGCCCCTCATTCAAAGCAAGCAACCTCAAAGCTGACAAGAAGTTGGAGTTCATGTCCACTAACCTCCATATGCAGAGGATGAGAGTGCAGGACGACTCTGGGTTTGGTGAGACTCCACCTCGCCTCTCCTCGTCTCTGCTCTCCTGCTCGCTTCTCCTTCTGCCAGAGCCTTCTAGTAGAGTCTGTCCTCTCTGCAGCCATCTTGGCAACCCTCCCAGGCAGTTATTTCCAGCAGTATAAAACCTGCCTCCAGTCTACTTGAATGCAGAAAAACCCAAAATAGACAAAAAAAATGAGGTTTTTCACAGAAATCCTCACATTTATTTGTAGGATTGTTCGTTTTTAAAGACAAACTGAAAGAACCGAGTATGAATGACTATACACTATGACTATAACAGAACAGTTAAAGTGGACAATACAAATAGACACAAAAAATCTGAACTAAATCAAGGTTGAGAAAATGTTTTCATTTCAATTCTTTCTCTTTTCCTCCTATTTCTTCCCACTTAAGTGACCCATTTTTTTAAACAACAAACTGTGAGAATCAGTGTACAGACACACACACACACACCTGACTGTTTCTCTTTTTATGCCTTAGTGCTCAAAGTGTCCACACCCAGAGGAAACAGTAGTAAACACATCAGCATATACAAGTGTTTATACGTTAGGCACACACAGTCATATCTTCTCAATATTGCAAGTTTGAATTATGGCCCTCTCATTCTTTCTCTCTCTCTCTCTCTCTCTCTCTCTCTCTCTCTCTCTCTCACTCACACACACACACACACTTTTCCTTTTTAGGACACAGCACCCTGAAAGCACTGACCTACATTGGACAAGCCGCTATCTGTTTTAGTTTACTGACTGATATATAATGTAGAACATAAAACAGGAGTGTGTGTGTGTGTGTGTGTTTGAGTTAGTCAGATATTACATATGTGCATTTTTAGCTTAAATTTTGTTAGCTTGTCTTTACCAAACGTGTTATGGATGTTCTGGTATGTGTCTGTGCTTCTGTGTAATGTTGAGTGTGTGTGTGTGTGTGTGTGTGTATAGATCACACATATGATGTGGTGACGATCGGTGCTCCAGCAGCTCACTGTCAGGGCTTTAAGAACAGCGGCCTGCGTAAACTCATCCAGAAATTTGAGGAGGCCAAGAAACAGTAAGTGACAGTGATAGAGGTCTGGGTGTGTGTGTGTGTGTGTGTGTGTGTGTGTGTGAAAAGCAGAAACGCTCCTATTACTCAGCTTGGTAAGAGGCTGGTGTGTATAACACAGCATCTATAACTGCCTACTCAGCATTGTTGTGCATCAAGCTCAGCACATTTCAGTAGCTCACATACACAGACACACACCAGCGCTCTAAAATCACAGCTTTGCTCTTTTGTGCAACTTTTATAAGGTTAATTAGAATATAAGAATATCATTCACCACAGAACCTCTTTATATTTACAGCTATAATTGCTCACTGTCAATAAACATAATGCCTGAGGATCATCTCAGCATGTACTTTTTATTACATTATATATTAGTGCATGTTGATTATTCCACTTTGGTTTAGCTCTTCATCGTAGCTCTTGGTGTCATCTTATTTTTCGATGCTGCTTTCATACACTCTTGTTTTCAAGAGTGAAGTTACTCATTTGTAGTGATGCTGATCTTTTCCTTTGTCGTTTATTTCTTGCTCTTTAATTGCCTTTTCGTTTTCCAATCAGCATTTATGAGGAGGAATGGTGAGTTATTTTAAGTTGAAGTTTTTTCCACCTATTTGTTACCTTTGTTTTTGTCCAAAACTTTTGGTATTTGATCAGTTATGAAAAATGAATTTATCAGCATTCACCAAGAAATCCTTATTGACTGAACAGGTGATGTACTTAAAAATTGTACATTTTCATGCTAGAACAGTAACAAGTTAGTATTATTCTTCTATATGTTTTTTATAACTGATGAAGCAAAAACAGTTCTTTGTAGTGGGCTGGAAATTTTTGACCCCACTCTGTGCTCTATGTCTGTGCATGATTTTTCCCCATGGATACATCCTATAAGTGTTACAATAGGTGTGTGTGTGTGTGTGTGTGTATGTGTGTGATAAGTACTCCATACACACACAAGCATACATGTCTCTGGTCTGTGTTTGTTCCTTGTCTTATATATAGACACATATAAGATAAGAAATATCACCACAGTTACAACCTTTACAGAAGAGAACATCTTTATAAAGCTGAGCAGTAAACATAATTTTTCAGAAAACAGGTGCATCACTGAACCCTAATCACCCCGCTGCACTATGGGAAGGGACACAAAATGTCTTTCAATACGTCTGATTTTGATACTGTCATTATCTGTAGGTGTGTTATTAAAGGAAGCATGTTTGGTGATTTTGGAATGTCAATGCTAATAGTTCTAACATGCACGTTAAGCTTTGTTCCCATCTACCAGTTTATTGATTAGACTATAAAAGGAAACTTTGGCCTGGTGGCATTCATCCATGTGGACAGGTGTAACAGAGCCCCACTATGTGTATCAGCCACCCAACATAGGTCTTCAAATGTTTATAAAGTTCTCATTCACAAAATGTTAAGACTTACAAATGAACGAATATTCAAACAAACATTGCTGCTTAACAGATAGAAGATAATGGCCATTATTGACCGAGTTTTGGGTTGTTTTTTTTTGTCCCACACACTCTGATTTGAAAATTGTTGTATGATTAGGGCAAATAGATGGTAATTGACAAGTTGGCAAATTTTAGGGCGATTGTGTGGTTTTTGAGATGTTGGGCTGGAAATTTTGCAGAAGCCTGGCAAACACACTTGTTGTTTTACACCTAGTTGAGTAAAGGGAAGTCGAAAACTGCTCAGTGCTAGACTAGCTGGATGACTGCATGTTGAGGATTCTCAAAATTCAGTAGACTGTAGCTCCTGGTGTAGTCAAGTGTGAGAGTTTTGACTGTAGTTTGTGTTGTTATTAATTATTCTGCCTCACCACAGTATATGTTTATGGGCCTCTGCAGCTTTGGGCATCAAATATGTTTTGGCTGATTACATATGGGTAATAAGGAAAGAAACAAGAACAGGTACAGAGGGTAATGGAATAGCAGGTACAGAGTTATTGCTTGTGGCTTAGGGCTTGTGGGTTAGACCTAGTGGCTTTGTTCTAGTGGGTTATAATTGTAGGGTTAGGGATAGTGGGTTAAGGCTAGTGGGTTACAGCTGTATGGTTAGGGATAGTGGGTTACGGGTAGTGTGTGAGGAATAGTGGGTTACAGTTGTAGGGTTAGGGATAATGGGTTAAGGCTTGTGGGTTAGACCTGGTGGCTTTGGCCTAGTGGGTTATAATTGTAGGATTAGGGAAAGTGGGTTAAAGATAGTGTGTTTGGACCAGTGGGTTACAGTTGTACGCTTAGGGATAGTGGGTTAGGGCTAGTGGGTTACACTTGTATGGTTTAAGGCTAGTTGATAATGATAATAAGTTACAGACACTGTTTTAAGCCCTTGAGCATAACCCTCCTAATCCTCAGCAGTTCTGTGCTTAGACTGGATTTTGCTTGTATCCACTTGTTGTGGATATTAGTATGTGCGAAACTACTAAATGTCAATCAAAATGTATTTCATTTTTCATGACTTCCACATTTATTTGTTTGTTCTTTGTGATATTATAAATAGATTGACACTGACTAATCTAAAGCATACGTCATAAGAATATTGTGAAATGTTGTCTAATAGAATTTTGGCATACAGACCTCTAATGTGTGTAACTTTCTGTGTCCATGCAGCAGCTCTCTGAGCAGCTCCCAGTCCATCATGTACATCCCTCAGGACATTGTCCGCGCCAAAGAGATCATCTCACACATCAACACTCTGAAGACTCAGGTCAGCTACTACGCCGAGCGCCTCTCTCGCGCTGCCAAGGAGCGCTCTGCCAACGGCCTGGAGAGAACACTCACAATACTGGCAGACAAGGTGGGCAAGGAGATAGACACACTTCATTTAATATCGCTTTAATATCATTCAGCTAATATTGTGTATTATTTTCTTAAGGTGTCTGTCATAAAACAACCTGTAGCTGTAAGAGGGGGCGCTTTTATGCTTTTTCAGCTGTTATAATATTGCTATAATATAGGTAATACATAAGAATGAAAAATATTTGCACGTGTTTGAGTCTTATGCTTTTTAGAATAATTTATAGCTAATATTTGTTGCTAAATCACGCTCTAACAGACACGGCAGCTTGTGACAGTGTGTGACTGTAAGCTACTGGCATCAGCTGTGCAAGCCCTGAACGCCGCCAGACCAGAGTACATCGCCTCCAAGAGCTCACCATCAGCTGATTCAGAGCATGTGGTGCTACGCAATGACCAAGACACACTGCTAGCCAAGTGGAGCAACAACCGCTCATCCCTGCATGCGGACTGGCACGAAGAGGAATGGGTAAGGGAACTGGGGGAATTTAAGAGATAGCATTCAGTCTTGCTGTATGGTCTCTATATTTATGCTCTCAAAGTATTCTTCATACTCTGGACTGTAAACACCTTGTCATCAACTGCTCTTGTTTTGGTGGACAACCTGCTCAATCTCTGGTTGTTAATACATAAATGGTTTATTTCTTTCTGTATTGGCTATGCCCCATGCTTGTACAGTGGCTCTGATTGATTTTCCCATTTTTCTCAGATTCAGAATGGTGTAATTTCCCCCCATAGACAGCTTTCTGGTCTTCATGTTTGTTTATCCTTTTTGTCTTCACAGATAAAACACAGGTCTCCAACCAAGAGTAGACATTCACAGCTATTAATAGTTTAAATACGCAATTAAACAAGGTAGACATCAATAAACACCCTTCCAATATTTTTGATCTCTTGAAAAATGGGTGGTTTTTAACCAAAAGGTGCTGTTTGTAGCTGTTTCAATACTTTCGGAGAGAACTGTAGCTGCCGTTTCTCATCAGAATAAAAAAAAAAAAAAAACCTGGCACAGATGGTATTCCCACAAGTAACAACAATACAGTAGCAGTGGCTACATGCCCACAAGAGACAAACTGCAAACAAGATGAGAAACCAAAGTTAGAGCCAATCTGTTTGTTTTGTCTGATAAATGTTTTTTTTTTTTGTCATGTTGTGACTGTGCCGAGTTAAAATGTCTGTGGCTAATAGATTTCATTAAATAATGTAATTAATTGTATCATAGAGGAATATACAGTATATGCAATATACAGTATTTTGTATGTGTTTTAGTTGTTTTATTTACATGATATTATAAAAATTACTTTCAATTTCTTTTTGTAGACTAATACTTGGCTGAAATATCATGTGTATGAACTGAGCTCGTAGCTGCACATCCGATTGTGTGTGTATTACTGAAGTTGAGCGATGAGAGCTGCAGCAGTAATTAAGATCAGTTTACCGTAATATGACAAGGATATAAACCAAATATCCTCTGTACTTTTCTCTGGCACTCAGGAGAAGGTGTGGGTGAACGTGGATAAGAGTCTGGAGTGCATCATCCAGCGGGTGGATAAACTCTTGCAGAATGAACGATTGCGGAGCAGCAGCAGCGAGGACATGATGCAGGCCGACCAACAGAGCGCCGTTCCTAAGAAAGGTAACGAGAGGTTTCAGGCGTTCTGGATCAACCCAGTCTGCACGAATGAGTGTGCGTCAACAGCTTCACCACGGGATCAACCATCTTCATCCTCACGTTCATCTTCATCACTGCCTTCACCTTCATCCACATCATCACTGCCTGCTCTGAACCCTGCATGTTCCCTTAATACAGAAACTCAAGCCTGTAGGTGGCCCAATCACACACTCTCTTTCCTTCCTTCTTTCTTTCTTCCTTCCATTATACGGCTTCTCTCTGGCTATAAGGTCATGCACACAATAGTTTAGTCTATAATTAGGACTTATTCGGAACTGAGTCATTTCTTTTGCTTTTGTACAACAGCAATTAGGTATTCCCTGCTTGGATGATTTGCTTTGCTTGCGGTTCAAATCAAAGCACTTAAAAATGACTCTGCTCCTGTGTAAACTTGCCCTTTCCTCATTTGCATACATGATCAGATTCATGCTTTTCACATTCTGCATTTCTTCTAGTCACACACCCAGTAAAGGACTATTGTCCAAACAATAAAAATAGGTCAAAAATGTTTAAACTGGCACTATGTCCACTATGTACTTTAACCCTTTTTTTAATTGGCTTTTTCCATTCCACCAACAGAATAGAAACTGACTTTTTCAATCTGTATAAATAAATGAATTATTTCATCACCGCAAGTCTGATTTAAAATTAGTCAAGACACTGTTGGCTTTCAGTGTGAGACATTTTTACCCCTGGATAACCTTTTTAGTGGTTGTAGGTAACGCCTTCAAATTTTAGATGCTTATGGACAAGCACTTGAGGCATCTCAGAGAGCATCACCATTTACTATGAAGATAGAAACATTTAGGTGGAAAAATAATTATTTTTATAACTTTTCTATGAAAATATTTCTCCTACTAGGCTAGATAAAAACAGGAATACTGGTGAAAAACCGCTAAAACTTAAAGCCCTGGGTGTCTACCTTCATACCATATGAGCCATTAAACACCACTGTGGAGTTTAACATGAAAAAGCAATGGCAAATTCCATTTTTTTGGTACCTGGTAAAAAAAAAAAAAAAGAAAAGAGTAAGATGTCACAAAAAATTGATTGTCAGAAGTGAAGCTGTAAATGTACATACTCAGGCATGGGTATTGCAGCTTCTATTTTGCCACAATTTCCATTGCAGATTATATTATTAATATCAACTTTGTATTATGTTTTATATATTTATATAAATTTAGTATTCATGTATTCTTAGGATTTGATGTGTTCCCTTTTTACTTTTTGATGGCAGTCTGCTCTCAAGCTGGCATGGACTCCAGTCGTTTATGCAAAAACTTATGATCCATGTTACATCAAATCTATCAGTCTGTCTTCTAAACACATGCTTCTGTGGAAGAGATTAGACATGAGGAAAATCTGATCTTTTGTACAAGCAGTTAACATGCTCAGTATTACAAATTTTCTTGCATTTAAATAGGGACCTAGAAATATTAAATATTCAAGATATTGGACATTTCTTTGCTTTAAATATTTAAAAATTCCAAAGTCTTTTGTTTAGTTTCAATTTTAAATGGACAAAAAACAATCCCAGATTTTCAGTATGCAAGACTTTTGGACTTTTAAACATTTAAGATTAAGTCAAGCATCCACTATACATGTATAAGTATGAGTGGATGAACTGTTTCTATGGAAACGTGTATTTATAACTGTGCACATATATGAAAATTATTCACACCTTCTGACGAATTAGATTGAAGAATTCACCACGCCACACTGTGGTATAATTAAGAAATCATTTTTAGTGTTCATATGTAGTGTTAGCAGAAAAGAATCCACTGCAGTGTGTAGCAGTATTTTTGGGGAACTTCATAGGGCTTCATCGCAACACCCCATCACTGATTATTTTCCTGCAATAGCATGTTGTGTTTATTACTTGCAGATTGTACATAATTTCTTAATGTCTGCCAGTGTTGTAACTGCCTGGTGTGACCGATATGCCGTTACAGTGTTTTTTCATCAGTTTGCCCACCAATGAGAGTGCAGCAAAGTAGTAACAGCTTCACCGGTTGAAAACATGGTGTTAGATGAATGTGTGAATGCTAAAAAGTCAGAGTGGGAAAATAGTGAAAAACTTGTGCATTTGTGAAAGAATTTGATCATGTGCAAATGTATTGTGAAAGCAAAGTAAATTTGGCTTCATCTTTACTTCTGGGAGTAAAATTGTAAGGTATGTGTGACCTTAGTTATATGGCTGCTTACCTCTTTCTCTCTCCATCTTTCTCTCTCTCTCTCTCTCTCTCTCTCTCTCACACACACACACACATCATTTCATGTCCCTTCTTATCACCTGCTCATCAGGGTGCATGCTGCCATAGCAACAGGCTTATTGGCTAAGTTTGTCATTAGTTGTTATATATGCACAAGCTTTTTGTTCTTCTTCTTCTTCTTCTTCTTCTTTTTTAATATATATCTTTACGTTATCACTTTTATAATCCATATTATAATCATCCAACTTTTCTCATGACGCTGTTACAGTTAGTCCACAACCTTGTCTCTGTCTGTGTCTTGGTATGTGCCAAATACGAAAACGTTAAACACTTTGTGCGACTGAGTCATGTTTTGTTTTTGTCGCCGTATCATTTCTCAGCTCTTCTGGAGATTTCTGTCTTTCATCTAAGCTTGGATATTCATGTGACCTGCAGCTTGTGCAGTGATTGGCTCACTGACTGGCCCACACTCTGGGGGTGTCTTTGTGTTGCTGCATGTCTGTTTAATCTGTGCCAGTTAGAGGGCTGGCATGACTCAGGCACAGAGCATACTGGGGGGAAAAACAAATAATTATAACAATAAGGAACTGATAATAGGCAGTTAGTAATAGTAAACAGTAACTGACACCCATATATTCATAGCATAAAAAGTAGGAGGAAGATTTGAAATGATTGAATAAGGACGGCTCACAGAGAATTGCGAAGCTCCTAGATGTAAACTTAGGGATAGCTTATAGCTCACAAGCCCAGAGTGTTTGTGTGTGTGTGTGTGTGCGCGCTTGGGTGAAACAGGTTTTGGTGAAAGAGTTTTGGTCTTTTTGTCTCCTTATGTTCTCCTCCTTGTCTTTTGAGTTGTCTGCTTTTATCCCCTAAAAACATACCAGTAGGTTGATTTGGCTATAATAAACTTTCCCATTGTAATGGACCTGGCAACCCATCTGTAACATACACTAGTCACAAAAAGTTAAGGATATTTGGATTTTGGGTGAAATTTATGGAAAATGTAAAAAGTTCGCACTACAGTGATATTATATCATGAAAGTAGGGCTTTTAAGTAGAAGCATGCAATGGTGATTTCCTCATCTCAAACAATTTATTGAAACAAAAGCCAACAACAGTGGTGGGTATACCACAACAAAAAATGTCAATGTCTCAATAATGTGTCATGTGCCCTTGACCATCAATTACAGCTTGACAACGACGTCTCATGCTGTTCATGAGTCGACTTATTGTCTGCTGAGGCATGGCATTCCACTCTTCTTGAAGGGCGGCCCTCAGGTCATTGAGGTTCTGGGGTGCAGGGTTATGAGCCTCTATACGGCGACTCAGCTGATCCCATAGGTTTTCTATGGGATTCAGGTCTGGAGAAAGTGCAGGCCACTCCATTTGAGGTACCCCAGCCTCCAGCAGCCGTTCCCTAATGATGCGACCTCGATGAGCTGCAGCATTGTCGTCCATGAAGATGAAATTAGGCCTGTGTTGTTCATGCAAGGGGCACAATGACTGGATTAATGATGTTATTTAGGTGGTATTGGCTTGTCACTGTACCATTCACAAGATGTACGGCAGTTCTGTATTGAGTAGACACACTGCCCAGACTGTAACACCACCACCACCAAAGGCTCGTCTGGTGACAACAGTGCCTGATGGATAGCGCTATCCTTGACAACATCGTTGGCAGCCAACATTTCTGCTCAACGTGAATCGACTTTCATCAGAGAACAGCACTGAGGCCCGCTGGTCCCTCGTCCAGCGTAAATGCTCCCTGGCCCATGCAGGTCGTCTAGCATGCAGACCATGCTGATGTAAACGGTTTTGAATGGTCTGATGTGACACTTGGGTGCCTCTCACCTCCCTTAAATGTGCCTGGAGTTGAATGGCATTCAACAACCGGTTCCCCAGGGTACTGTTCACAATGAAACAGTCATCAATGTGGGATGTGGCCAAAGGACGTCCACTTCTATGCCTTTCTGTGACTTTTCCAGTCTCTCTGTATCTCTGTCGCAACCTGCTGATGACACTCTGTGACACTCTAAGCTCAGTGGCCACTTCCCTCTGAGAACATCCTGTCTGAAGCCTCGCAATGGCGAGGTACTGTTGATCAATTGTTAGGTGTCATCTTGGTCTCATGATGTCAAAATGTGAACAGCATGATGAAGAGGACTGTTTAAATACCAATTCTAATTGAACCAGAAAATTTATTGGTCGATTCATCGATCAAACACTAGTTGCATATTTTGCACCTTGTTAGAGAACAGCAAGTTATGCAAAAAGTACTGAAACACTGAACAGTTGGACATGTTCATTCAGAAGTGTAGAGAAGGTCAAATTAAGTTCACCTGTAAAGGTTATAGTGCATTTTAGGTGCATCCTGAAATTTTACCCAAAAGCCGAATATCCTTAGCTTTTTGTGAGTAGTGTATTTTCACCTCATACCCAGTGTACACAGATTAGGCTTTGGATCCAACACAACCCTTACCAGGATAAATAGAATTTCAGACAATTTCATGCTATGTTTAGCAAAGTTTTAAAATCCAAGTTAATGTCTATATCATGTCTATGGCCATGTTGAGCCACAGTGTATGTGTGTGTGCGTGTGTGTATTTGTCCGTGTGTGCTTGGCAAGGCCACACTGTATGTGCTGGTTGTGCTTCCTAACTGTGCATGTTGCCCCTCTAGATGCCAGTAGCAGCAGAGAGGAGAGTTACCCAGGTAAGATCCCCACCAACCCCTTACGACCCCCTTATCGCTCACGTGCTTATGCTAAATGTTTACAAGAGTCATTTTGTCCATAATTTACCTGTGCTTTGTGTTGTCTGTTTTTTATGTTGTCCTGAAGCAGTAGAAATTATTCCAATATTTTGCATATTGACTCTTTAATTGCTACTTCACAGTGAATAATGCTGGTCTGTAGTACTGATTCGTCTGTGTGTGTGGTCATGCGTGTGTCAGGTGAGTGGAGTGAGGCTCTGTATCCCCTGCTAACGACGCTAACGGAATGTGTGGCAATGATGAGCGACAAGGCGAAAAAGTCAATGGTGTTCCTGCTGATGCAAGACCGAGCGCCAACCATAGCCATGGACCTCAGTGTGCAGTACCGCCGAGACGTGGTCTTCTGCCAAACGGTGAGTACACCAGGCATGTACTGAAAAAAGAAACTACTAAAATGGCCAAGGAACATAATGCTATTATCCTTACTAAGAATGCTGGGAATTGTATGAGCATGTATACATGAATATTTGGGTTGGATGAGTTAGCGCATTAGCTCCCTCCTGCTCGATTAGGCAATCACAGTGAAGGCTGATTGGCTGGCTAATAGACAAGCTATTGTTGAGAAGTCTTTCTCTTTTATTTGATACTCAGTAACTGTGACAGCCGCATTAATGCAGACAATAAACCTCATTTATTCTCATAACTCTTCTGTAACACTGAGTAATCACAGATAATAGCGCTTCATCCCAAACTGCATACTATTGTACTAAATACTTTGTCATGTCACCTGCTTGCATTACTCTTCAGCTTTACTACTTGGTTTGGTTTGGGACACATCCTTGAACTGTGAGATTAAAAGACTCTGGAGGAAAAGTGCAGCACAAGCCAGACTTTTGGTATTGTAGAAGAAGCGAGTATCTTTCTTAGTAAAATCATTTGTCATGTCTTATGTTATGTCTCATAGTTTTATGTTTTTAGCTAGATAATGCAACAGACAAGCACAGTGTACTGTATAACTAGCAAGTACAGTAGATTAATGCCTGTTTACACGAAGGCGTATGAGGTCAAACCCAGACTCACTTCTGTTCAATTCCCCCTTGGAGACTGGAAAAGTTATGCAACCCGGAACTGCCCCATCGTCACATCATCACGTTACAGACTCTGTTTCAACTCGTCCACCATGGACTCGCACTCCCAGCAACCACCTGCACTCCCATCATCCCATCCTCACCATCATTCTATGTACATTATGTACCTGTGTTTAAATATGTATGTTAGGTTTAGCACAGCTTAAATGCACCTTGTTATAATTTATTTGTGAAGTATACATTCAGTGAGGTCTACCAAAGCCTGTGCTGATGTTCCTGTGTACATGTTTTATTGACTAAGCATTGTTTTTTGTTCTTGACCATGATTGTGCCTAACCTGTTTGGAATCTGATTATATCCTGATTGACCTATGCCTGTTTTTGCCCCTGCTGCTTGCCTGACATTTATTGGATAGTCCAATAGACTTTTATTTTGAGCAGTTTTCTAATTTCTTGAGATGGTGATCAACAAACAGCATTTGCATCCTACCTCCAAGAATTTGTGTTCATGACACCCATATTAAAACATATATATAATGCATGCTTTTGACATAAGAAGTCCTTTCTTATCCATAATCCTATATACACAGACGGGTCAAAAATAGACAGTCACATATCAGCAGCAGCAGTAATCAGCCACCAGCACCATATTCTGCATTCGTATTCCAGGCAGAAGTGCTGTGCTCTATTTCCTGCTCTGAAATATTGAAATAGCAAAAGAGCAGAACTTCATACTGATTTAAAATCCTGCCTTCCAGCACTGAAATCTTTGAAGACAGACCATCCAATTGTTGACATTTTAATTCGAGTAAATCAGTTACAAAGACACAGTTACAGCATAGTTTTCTGCTGGATTTTGGGACATTTTGGCATTTTGGTAAAATAGACATGGTTGAAAAAAAAAGCCTACATGGAAATAATCAGAGAGCGCAATCAAAACACTATCTGACCTCAAGCCCATCAGATTGCCCCATGGCTGTTTATTGAAGGACGAAGAATCCTGTCAATATTGCAAGAACCATGGAAAAAAGGAGAATGTTTACAATTTTTATCACAAATAAATTTTAAGAATCTTTAATATAGAATTGTCATATTGTACTGAATTATTGGATTTTTTTAAATTTTATTAAAGGTTTGAGTAATATTTGTATCCATGAACTAGCCACTGAAGCTGAAAGAGCAATAAACTTAAAGTTTACAATAAAAATAAAGCTGGTAAAGTCTTCGAATTAGTGACATCAAATGTGCACCAGAATTTTTTTAATAGTGAGAAACAAATCATCACAGGTTATGAGGAAGATGATGTAATGCACGCTTCTTTGTTTCTCTCTCTAGCTTACGGCACTTATTTGTGGCTTTATTATTAAACTGAGGAATTGTCTCCGTAACGACGGCTTCCTGAGGCAGCTATACACCATCGGACTGCTCGCTCAGTTTGAAAGTCTACTGAGTACCTACGGTAAACCTGCAGAGCATCTTGTTTGCTGGGTTTTTCATATTGTACATAGTCAGCTAGACATGTCCTGATGATTTATATCTGACCCAATTATAAAGCAGCACAGCTAAAGGTGTTAATATTCATTAAGCATGTGGAAGGTTGTTGAAGTTTACATCCAGGTATGTGTTTGTGTGTATGTGTTTGTGTGCATTGTAGGAGAGGAGCTAGCCATGCTTGAGGACATGAGTGTGGGCGTCATGGACTTAAGGAACGTAACGTTTAAGGTGACACAGGCTGTGTCAGCATCCTCTCCAGACATGCTGCCTGTGATCACAGGGAACCGCGACGGCTTTAACGTGCGCATTCCACTGCCAGGGACCATGTTCGACGCGCTTCCTCGGGAAATTCAGAACGGCATGCTGCTGCGAGTACAACCCGTTCACTTCAATGTGGGCATCAACGAGCAGCAAACGCTAGCTGAGAAGTGAGTTTTTAATACCGTTGTGTTTGGAACATAGTCATTTCAATATCAACATCTACTTCAGTTATTTAGTTTCAGTTTGTGTCAACACTGTTGTGTAATAATAATTGAACATACCTTTTAGATGTCTCTGTACAGTTTGTGTAAGGATTAAAAAGCACATAACTCTGGTGTGTGTCCAGGTTTGGGGACACGTCCTTGCAGGAGATCATTAATTCGGAGAGCCTGGGGCGTCTGAATTCCTACTATGAACAGTTCAAGGAGGTGCTTCCAGATGACTGTGAGTCACCACATGTTCTTTATGCCACATGTTCTTCCACCAGTTTTCTTGCAAAAAAAAAAAAACTTAACAGATTTCCAAGATGGATTCCAGCATGAACTTGTCTGACTTTGCTGTCTCTGTTTTCAAACCTGTCTACTGAAATATTCTGAACAATAGTGTCAAATTTCATATTTACTTCCAACACTAATGGCATCGATTTGTCTCTCTATTCCCTCTATTATTCCTCCTAGGCCTCCCTCGTTCCCGTAGTCAGACATGTCTTCCCGAGCTCTTGCGCTTCCTTGGTCAAAATGTTCATGCCAGGAAAAATAAGAACGTTGACATCCTCTGGCAGGCTGCAGAGGTAGATAATACATCATAGTTTTTTTTTTTTTCCTCCCATTTGTATTGTTGTTCGGAATCGCAACACATTTTTCACATTTCTAAATAACTAGCTCTCTGCAGTCCTAGAACTGTTAATCAGTTCCTGCTGGGCTCTTGAGCAAGCCAGCTGCTTCAGGTGTGCAGTGCAATGCCTGAGCCTGTCTCCAAACCTATTTGTCTTTATGAGTTAGGATATGCTAAGGAAGCAATTTGTTTCTACTGTACACTTGTATGATATCAGATTAATTGCATTTTAATGCTTTATGTACTGTACAAAAGAAATACAATGAAACTGTGAGAAATAAGATGTGAAAAATGGTGATTAATATTTTCATCAGCAGCAGATTTACTATATTTTCCTATATTATATGTTTAAAAAAAAGCACATTTGTGGTAATAAAATCATTTTTATTGAGTAAGGTCATTGTCATTCATTACATATTCATAAACTGGGATTATGCCTCATGCACAGATATAATAATTCTCCAGTGCTCAAGTGCTCTTCCATCTCCTTTTGTTGAGCCTCAAAGACTCATACCCAAACTCAATGATGGACACATGTTGTGCCTTTTTTTCATTCACAACCGACAAGTCCCAGTTCGATCATATTGTTCACAAACCAGTTCCTTCAGTTTCTGTTCAGAATCAACACCAGGTCTCCTTCAGTAAGAGGTGTTTTCGATTCAATACGTCCAAACGATGACCTGCTCCTACACAGCTTGTACTCTAGTATGGTCTGGAACAAGCAGGAAAAAGCTGCCAAAGTGGTAATGTCTTAAGTGAATGAAAAATATGAGTCAGTAGATGGATGTCACCGAGAACGAATCATGTACTTAAAAGATTTGTTCAAAAAACACTGATTTGTTTACTATTGAAACACTACATCTGACTTGCCATACTGCACACCAAGTCTGTACTGACTTTGCTGTAATAAACTGTAATTTTATCCGGTGTAATTCATATCCTTTTCGCTTTTAGATTTGCCGGCGGCTAAACGGTGTACGTTTTACAAGCTGTAAGAGTGCGAAGGACCGCACGGCCATGTCTGTCACGCTGGAGCAGTGTCTAATCCTGCAGCACGAGCATGGCATGGCACCTCAGGTCTTCACTCAGGCACTCGACTGCATGCGGAGGTAAGACTTTGCCTCAGAACCGGGACAATGCCAGCCGCACGAGTCTTACTAGATACAGGAGGATCGAAAAGTCTGATTCCATTAACCATCAGCAGTGGAATTAGCTAGTAATATGTGTATCATTTTTGCAGTTTTAACAAGCAGAGTCATGCTAGTCAGCAAAGTGGTGTAACTTTTCTGGCAAAGAAAATAAACACCCCTAAAATGATGGTATTTTATCTTGGCATCTGAGGACAGAACATTACACCTACATGTCTCGGGAAAGAGGACAAGGATATTACTACGGCGTCGTCCTCTTCCACATTTCACACGTTTGCTTCCCTCAGTCTCTATTAAAGAACTTATGTAGCTTATTAGCTCATCTCTTATCTATCTATCTATCTATCTATCTATCTATCTATCTATCTATCTATCTATCTATCTATCTATCTATCTATCTATCTATCTATATAACATTTAGGCAGACAGACAGACACTAAACTTTCAGGTATATTAAATATATATTTTAAATATAATCATTGTTTTTAACTAAAGCTTAAATTTAACAATCCTATGTTAACAAAGAATAAAGCAGGTTCAGACTTTTCGACACTGCTGTACTGTACGTCTCTCCAGTTCTTTATCTGCATCTTTCTGTCTATAAACTTAAGCAGTCTTGAAGCTCATCATCTTTTTTCTGGAAGTCTGTGTGTCTCTGCTTCTGGATTTTGCTCTTGCTGCTGCTCCTGTTGTTTTTGTTTATTGTTTGTTGTGGTTGTTGGGTTTTTTTGGGGTCAAGTGACAATGCATTATCTCCACCAGCCATCTTGCCTTGCCTCTCCATCCCTATCGATCCACCCTCCTGTGCTTTGCTTGCTGAACAGATAAGAAGCAGAAGCTGAGCCAATAAATAAACTAAAAGTAATCACTGCAGGGGTAATGAACAAACATTTCGAAAAGGCATTTTAACATAGCATGTATAGGTGGAATGGCTTCATCTCAAATCATCTACACTACTACTTATCCCCTTCTTGGATCCTCTCTGAAGTGTAAGTCGAGCGATTGTAAAAGAAGGGATTGTAAAGCGTCATGGATTTCAGAGAAAGGAGACAAGAAGCGGGATGATTTTGTTCAAGTCATGTCAAGTCATGTAGGCTGCCGAGTTCACCTGGTGATCAGTATCTCGAAAAATGGCTTTGCAACAAAGAGCAAAGTTGTGTGTGAGTGTGTTTTGCTCTAGTGCACGAGAAATCACACTCTCCACACACTTCCCTCTACTCCTCCATAGGTCTTAACCTATGCCTGGGTGGCTCTGGAGCTGCACTTTATTTTTGGGCCACGTTACACTCCACCGCAGTGGATAAGAGGGATGTTGTGTATTTATTTATTTATTTATTTTGGGCTGCATTAGCGACGTGGATCTGTTGCATGCTCTAGCTTGCACGACCCTGAAGCTTTGTAAATAACGTACAGGAAATGTTGTCTCCTAATTGGGCCTTTCATTGTACACTCTCAGGAATAAAGAAATCACTCTGTACTTTTCATTGCTGCTGGGATGGTACCATCATGGAGACATCTTGTGTACCTTATGGTATCTTTTTAGGGTGAATATCTATCTTTAATTGGCTTTAAAGCTTTAATGATGCATCCTTAAGAGCCCCTGAAACCAAAATCACAGCACTGTGGTATAAACAGAATAACACACTCCAAAACCATGCTGTTATACAAATATAATGCACTTCAGGGGGTTAGCAGCACTCCACTTGCACGTTGTGCTGCATCACACCACCCCCTGGCATGCATTCTTTCTGTATTATTATTGATTATTTATTAAACTCTATGCCTTCTCCATACAGTATACGTGCTAAACTACTATGAGGTTTTTTCAAATTAGGTTTGATTAGATTTCATGTGTCATATCTTGAACTGTGTCTGTTGGTTGTTGTGTAAGTCCACTAAGCAGTTCAACACAATGTCACTCTCTCTGGGGAAAATAAAGCTTATTGAATTGACTTAATTCTTACTCCTACATTGGTTCCACATGAATGTAATACTATAGTTCTAGTTCCCATCAGTGCCAACGTCCATGTGAGATTTCACAATGTAACCTACAGTAATGCTATATGAATTGATCACACGCATTCTACATCATTTAATCGAGTCATTTAGAAGCATGTTCAAATTGAGTTTAAGTCTAAGCAATGAAATCACACTTTGTTGAGAAACATAATATTTTTACATAAACTATACCTCTTAAATCTTGACTGACTTCATATTTCTTTTTTCCAGTGTATGTCATTTCATGGGAACTTTAAGGTAAAAAAAAAAATATATATATATATATATATATATATACACCCTAAATTGTTTTAAAGGGATTACAATTACATACTAAAGGTATAAAAGTAGTGCTCTTAATGGTACCATTTCAGCATCAAGGAAAAGTGCAGCTTGGTAGCGTTCTGTCTGAGAATGTACACATGGATTAAGCTGAACTTCTTCTTAATTTACTCTTCTTCGCTTTCTCTTCTTCTCTCCATTTTGTTTCTCTGCGTCGTCTGTTTTTGTTTCTGTTTTGTTTTATGTGACGTTGTTTCCATTTTTGGTCTTATTTATTGTTTTGTTTTTTTCCCTCTTGAACATACATTTATTTTATCCCTATATACCTTACAATGTTTTATTCATTTATTTATTATTTTATCATTGATCTTCTTCACTGTCTTTCCTGCTGCGGTTATTTCATTCCAAACCCTATTGTGAAACGTCTGTGAACACGCCCCCCCTACCACCCCACCCTCCGACCCTCTGCCCCACCCCTTGGCTGCAGCGTTGGTACCCGTGAGGGCGTGACGCAGAAGAACCTGAGCGGCGTGTTGCCCGTGCGGGAATTGAGACTAGAGCCCAGTCTGCTGTACTCTCTGCCTCTGCTCGCTCTCAGCCCCAACCTGCTCATCGTCTGGCTCTTCCTCAGCGTCGCCTACCTGCTGGCCAAACTCCGCTGCAGCTGAGCCACTACACTCCCACAGCTCTACACCTTCTTCTTCTTTTTCTCTCTAGCTCTCTCTTTACTTCTTTATTATTTTTAAGTTTTTTCCGTTCGTCTGTCATTTTGTTCTGATGCTGAGGTTTTTTTATTTTTATTTCTCCTTTCTTGTTCTTTCTGTCTTTATTTATTTATTTATTTGCTTTTTTAATTTTCATTACAAGCCATTTATTTATTCATTCCTTTATTTGTTTATTTATTTGATCTAGTCATAACATCTTTTTATTTCAATTTAATTTCTTTTTTTTTTCTTTTTCTTTTTTTTTAATAGTATTTAAATATTGCTTTTCTTGCTTGATTGCCTTCCTCCTTTCCTTTTTTGCTTTCCAAACTTTTCCATGTTCAGTGGCTACACATGTGTTTAAAGGTCTCTGTGTCCCTAACAATGCGTTTCTGCCTTACTTCCTTACTTCCCTATATACCTGGGGTGTCCATCCCAAGATTTATAACATACTGTATATACATACATGTGTATATAGATATATAAGACTTTATTAAGTATAAGATAATCACACAAAGTGTAAGAATTTGTTGTTTCGTTTTTTTCCCTGTACATGCTACAGATGTGTTGGTTCTAAAGACCATATACCATAGAGACACAGTTTCTTAACCAAGATCATATTTCCTCAGTGATTTGTGATTGAATTTTGACGTCTTCCATGTGTTTGTATTTAAAATGCAAAGCTGTCGGCTTGGCCAGAGCATTATCTCCTATATACAAAGCCGGTGCACTTTTACAACGACGTTTTAGCAGCAGGTGAATCTGATTGTACATTAGGTCAGGGGAACTTTTACTTATGCAGTAAATATAGCTCGGTATTTTTAATATGATTATTTTTTATTAGCCAATAATTTTCGCAATATGCCCTTTTTCATTTGACTTCAATTTCAATTAGGTTGCATTGGTTAACTGAATACGTCTGTTTATTATCCGAGTCTTGTTTTAGATGATGCGAACCTAAACGTGTTGCTTTTTCTACTAAGGCAAATTATGCAGGAAATCCTAAGCAGAATGTAACTTTCTAGTGCCAAATATTGTACTAATTATGTTGCTTTCTTTGTGCCATATTAATAATATTCAGGTCCCAAACGCTTCACAGCTCTTCCTGGGGCTTTCCCAGCTCATTATCTTAGAAATCTCTATTTTTGCTATGATTGCTATATTTATTTCCTCGGCAGCCGCTTTTAGCACGGGAGGATTAAGGGCCGAGTCAAAGGAGCTTCCTGGCTGTACTGAGATTTGAATTCACAACCTTTACTAGCACAGAAGGTTATCGTATGAGCTTCCTCAGTCCTGTATAATCAATATATTTTCAGTATTTGTTCGGAGATGCCAAATAAATATGTTCTGAGATCTGGATCAGACCTGGATTTTTGTATGCTGCACAAATAGGGATGTATTAATGCTATTTTTTCCCCCCAGACAGACTATGTTTTTGGTTTGTTATTCACTCGTCGATAGAGTTACTAAAATCAGCGCTCACCTACTTCCTATAATATACACAACAGGGGGCATCATGGAACTTTTTATTTATTGCTGTTGAGATTTCTACAGCGGTTAGACGGAGACAGCGAGGGGGTTGGACGTGAGCACAAAGATCATCATCAGCGATCGTGGTCATTACAATGAGCCTTGACATACACTTTCTCTGTCTCGTAGGCACGTTGTTTCAGTGCTCGCTGAAACGAAGTTTAGCAGTGATGTCGAACGTGCAGAGAAACTGTCAAATGAGACAATCACAAGTTCATTTGTGTTTTCACAATTCACGGTATTTCCTTTAAATGACCATGCTTGCTGATACCGATAAAGGCTCAATTAAATTGATTACTGAAAAATGTAAAAATTAATTGAAAAATGTGGGGGAAAATGTAAACAATTAAAATATTTATTTAATAAAATGATATTAGGAGCAGGATATTAAATATATTAATACATTAATTATTAATTAATATATCAATATTAATTTATTATTAATAAATTGATATATTTTATTTTAAATTATATATCTTTTGAATTTATATATTCCTGTAAAGCTGCTTTGTAACCATGTTCGTTGTTAACAGCTCTGTATTAATTATAATGAATTGAATTGAATACTGCTTTGCACAACAAACCTACTGTCTAAACGTTTTGTCATGTTAATTGTAAGATGCTCCAGTTACTCCTATGGTATTTTTCACAGTCTAGTATGATTGCGTGTGATGGCTAGACTTTCGTCACATGTCAAACATTGGGTCTTGAGTACGATTTCATGAGCACGGTTTTGGACCAACACTTGATTAGCAGTATTGATGCATTCTGAAACATAAATGAATATTTCTCAACAGCCTGGTCAGGATTTCTTCATTTCTAAACAAAACTCTTTCATCTGACCAAAGTAATGAAATCGACTGCTCTGAATATCCACATTTGGTCATTTGGGAATCGTTTGGCTTTTTTAAAAGCTTGTGTCTAAAAATATGCTTGGCATATTTTTCATAGTGGCTATTTATATACTTAGAGAAATGTCAGAGAGAGAGAGAGAGAGTTAGTAGGCCTGATGGATCCTCAGAAGAGTTTGATATATGAAAAAAGATATAAAAAATTTTCTATAGGTTTGATGGATTTTATTGTATCACTTGACTTGGAATTGAGTTCTGGATATTTATGCTTTAGGTGAGATTAGACATCCTAAACTGCAGGACATCTGTTTATATCATTTATATGATTTGAGGTATTAAATAGGTTACTAAATAGGTCACTAGTTTTCGATGTGAGACTTTTTTTGGGGACTTTGCACTGCTCTTGTCCTTCTATATGATGCATGAGGTTGCAGTGTCATATCTGTTCACTGGAGTTACACTCCCTCCGTTGTCTTATTTACAGAATAGTTTTTTTGCGTGTATTGCTCTGTTTATTACGGTTTTTTGGAATGAATAATAAGTTTGTGTGACGCTCGGGGAATGATTAGCCTACATTCACACTAGCAAGTGACAAAGCGACAGAAAATCAATTGTTTTCTGTGCGACAGAACTATGTTTTCAGTGACGAAGCAACAGCGTGACATTTGAACTGAGATTTTTTCAATTCTGTGTGGCACAGTAAAGTAACAAATCCAGATGGTTCCTCAGAGCAACTGTGTGACATGACGTTTCTTCACTCATAACTTTAGCTCCTATCTCTCTTTTACAGTTTGAAAACGAAGGTATAATAATGGTTTCATGTTATTTTGTCACATAAAATGCATACAAAGTAGTGGAGATTGATGGTTGTATGTAGCTGGTACAGGTAGCTTGTTTTGCTAATCTGCTAAGGAAGCTAGTTCAGAGCTTAGCTTGTTACATGTAAACTGATTTTAACTGATTTTAACCCTGATTCGTGCATTGTTTAATTTGTTTAACTAGTTTTATAACTCATCAGAACTAAAAGAGTAGCGGCTACAAGACGCAAGCTACAAGAGTCAAGAGTTTCGTTTCTTGCTAGTGAGAATGTCTGTGTTTGTTGTCATGGATTTCGCATGCTAATAGACTTTCGGGTAGCGCTTGCATTTAGCTTCCGCTTCCTTGCTTAGAGAATGTTTACATTCCTATTTATATTATTTGCTAAGGAATAAGCTATGTTAAACTACCTCTAGAGTTTGAGACATGACCGTAGAGAACGTGAAGGATATAGGCCACTGTGGTGTGAGCTGCTTTTGCGAGAATCTGATGACGGTGCATCTCCATCTATGCTTTGCTCTTCCGTATTATCTCTACGCTTGTGAGTGAGTATAGTGGGATGAGCAGGACTATTGTTCAGCTGTTTGTTAGCTTGTTTTGTTACGGTTGTGGTAACAGATGTTCTGTATGAAGCCACTTTGTCAAAACCAGTCTTAATTTATAATAAGCTAGTCTTAATTTTTTCACTTATGTTGTACACAGTCAGCCCACCTTTTAACCTCTTTTTTTTTTTTAAACTTTCTACTGATAACAATTGATTTTCCAAATACAGCCAGACAAAAATATTTAGCATTGTAACTTAAGTGCATTTTTTTATTCTATTCAAAGTGCAACTGTTTCTCAGTCCAACTCTTTTATCTATTGACAAGCATTGGCTCAGCGGCATGTCCTGCTTGCTTTTTTTCAATCCCATTTTACAGCATTCTTCCAGCCCCCCATTTTTACACTGCCTACCCATAACGCCATTGTTCTATATCCCATCCTATCATACACCTGTGCTTCTTGATTGTCTTGAGTTTTCTTTGCTCATGATCTCTAAACATGCCCCCTTGTTTTTTCTGTTCTTTTTTTTTTTTTTTTTTGGTGTTCAATTCCACTTGCTTTCATAACCCCCAAACCCCCCCCCTTCCTCCTCCCCCTAGCGAGGGATGCCGGCGTGAGAACACGGTGAAGAACGTTGGATGCCGCAAATACGCTTTCAACTCTCTCCAGCTGAAGGCTTTCCCTAAGCATTACCGCCCTCCTGAGGGGACGTTCGGAAAAGTGGAGACGTGAGCACGAGGTCCAGGCTTGTGCAAAACTAAAGAGATTAATCCGAAGTGGATGAGAACATCACAGGAAAAAACAATCACTGTGCGGCTGGTATGTAAAATATGCTGTAGTCCATCTAGACCTGACACGGATGTCAGTATGTGGGCCTCATAAGACACTCATAGCGCATCACATGTTCCTGATCCCACCTTTAAATCCCAGCTCTAAACCAATAATCATTAACCACTCTGATAGTACACGTCATTCCCACATTATTAAAGCATTGCCAAAAGCAGCTTTTGGCAGTGTAATCTCTTTCTGTAGATAAATATTAATAATATGGAGTACTATAGAGTAAAAAAATGTAAGGTTAATAGACACAAATACAAAATTGTGTATAGTTGATCTATATATGCTTGGCGGCCTGGGAAAATCTTCATTTTCTTTTTTCTTCTCTACTCTACGAAGTTCTGACAGCTACAGCCGTACCTGAGGTAAATTATTTCTGTTTGGGGAAAATTATTTTTAATTGTGCCTAGAAGACTATCTAGTATCTAGTATCTAGTCTTATCTCCTGAGGTGAAAGTCACTCGCGGCGATTTGGCGAACATGAGCCTCGTCGTCCTCTCATCACTCGACTGATTTCTCCAACATCAGTGCTGAAGTTGCCTTCTTGGCAAATTTGAAAAGTATTTAAACATTTCCACACAAAAAAATAATAATAACTTTGATTGCCTTCATCGCAACATTTCCAGTGACCACGGATAATTTCACGTCTACAATTTATGCAGATTAAATTGATCCTTTATCAATACCAGCAGCTCGTCATGTTCTGTGTTAGAAAGCATCTACTTTGCTAAAGCATGGACTTTAGGCAGACTGATCGTTTGTTCAGTCACGATCATTAAACTGGCTCTTTACTTAGTGATCTCTGCAGGCAGAAACCACATAGTTTTCATGAAATTTATTATTTACCAAGCATGTTCTAGGAAGATGTTTGCCAGAATTCAGTCATGGCGCCTGACATCGGACGTTTTTTCCCAGACCACCACATATTCATGCATTTCTAATACCACAAACAAATAACATTTCAGCTCTTTGTGTAATCATTGTACGCAATTTAAACACGCTCATATCTATTCAGTATCTACTCCCACAATATTTGTTTAATTTGCTTAACACACTCGCTACTTCCTGTATTGCTAATCTTGGCCAGTTATAAAGATGTAAACACACTTAATTAAACGGACAAACGATGTTCCCTTGATTGCACCAACCCCAGCAACAAGGAAACGTTTTGGAGAGTTAAAAATGAATCAGTATAGAAAATAATAATAGTAAAGTCACAAAGTTTTATTTTCCTCTTCCATTTTGAGTCTTTCGTGCATGAGGTTTTCTTCTTTGAGACAGGGAGATTCAGTGGATTCTCAACATTATCACTGATCATGGTGCACACACACACAAGCATGCACGCACGCACTTCACTGATCATGGTGTACACACACACACAGTCTCACACTTACACTCATACTCTTCATTGCTTGTGGTGTCCACACGCACACATCATGATCATGATCTGCACCCACACATACACACACACATTAATGATCATGATCTACACACATACATTCATCACTGATCAGAGTATCCACACACACACACACACACGTCACTGATCATTGTGTCAACACACACATACACACTCCACTGATCATTGTGCCAACACAAACACATTAACTGATCATGATCTACACACACACACACACACACACATTAGTGATCATGATCTACACACATACATTCATCACTTATCAGAGTATCCACACACATACACACACACACATCCCCTCACACTCATTCTATATCTATAGTATAGTAATATAATAAATAGATATTAGCTGTTTTTGCTATAGGCCTGAGGGAGTGTGATCATTTAGATTTCTTTATATTGTGGAGTGCATTAAGTATCATTCTATGCCCCAGTCTTCAGAAATGCCTTCATTTCATGAAAATATTATAGCCATGTACTTTCCAGGATTTTTTTGTTGTTGTTGTTGTTGCAGCCATGTGCATGAATGCAATCCATGTGTTCAGCTCTCATATCCCAAAGTGTCTCATTCACCTACATATTAATCTGCAAAGCCTTTATAAAGAGCGCAACGCACTACTGTCATCTTTTGTCAAGCGTCATGTTACCGTATCAACCTCAGCTGGCAGCCGTCAGCCCGACTGTGAAATGCAACTTCAATCTTGTTTGCATTCGTTATTCAGAATTTTTATTTGTGCATTTTGTATCATTGCCGTTGTTGTTTTTGTTTTCATTTTACACACGTTGATGGGTTTTAATGACTGAAATTTATAGACCCTAATGTATTTAAACAATATTATGTTCCCAGATATTTGAACTTGATTTGTATTTATTCCTGTTTTATTAATATTTTATTAAGCTGTGTACGATGTCTACAAAGAGTTCTGCTGTACAATAAGCTGTCACCAATATATGATGCCATTAAAAAGAGAAATATGTGCTTTAATCTAGCTCATTTTTACTTTCTGTGTGTGTGTGTGTGAGAGAGAGAGAGAGAGAGAGAGAGAGAGAGAGAGAGAGAGAGAGAGGATGTTTGTGTGAGTGGGTGTCAGTGTTGGGGGGGTGTGTATACGCTGACCAGGCATAACTTTATGACCACCTGCCTAATATTGTGTTGGTCCCCCTTTTGCTGCCCCATCATACACTGTGTATTCAGACCCCTTTCTATCAGAACCAGCATTAACTTCTTCAGCAATTTGAGCAACAGTAGCTTGTCTGTTGTATCGGATCACACGGGCCAGCCTTCACTCCTCACATGCATCATTGAGCCTTGACCACCCATGACCCTGTCACCAACTCACCACTGTTCCTTCCTTGGACCACTTTTGATAGATACTGACCACTGCAGACCAGGAACACCCCACAAGAGCTGCAGTTTTGGAGATGCTCTGATCCAGTGGTCTAGCCATCACAATTTGGCCCTTGTCAAACTCACTCAAATCCTTACTCTTGCCCATTTTTCCTGCTTCTAACACATCAACTTTGAGGACAAAATGTTCACTTACCGCCTAATATATCCCACCCACTAACAGGTGCCATGATGAGGAGATAATCAGTGTTATTCGCTTAACCTCTCACTGCTCATAATGTTATTGCCGATCGGTGTTATATGTAAGGGAGAAAGAGAGGGGATGTGGGTGCTGGTGTCTGTGTGTGTGTGTGTGTGTGTGTATACATATATATATATATATATATATGTATGTATGTATGTAAGGGAAAGAGTAAGAGAGAGTGAGTGTGCGGATGTGTGTGTGAGTAGATGTGGCTGTTGGGGTCAGTGTGTGTGAGTGAGAGTAAGTGGATGTCAATGTTGGTGTGTGTGTGTGGACACCATGGTCAGTTATGAGGGTTAGAGGTCATGGGTGGGTGTGAAAGAGAGAGGGAGCATGTGTGCACTGAATGGAAAACATATGAATGAAAAGTGCTATGTAAGGGGTTGTGAACTGTGTTGTGTTGTTTCTCTGAATCTCTCATTGATATAAAACTATAGTGACTCCATTACAGTTAGAAGAAAAAGATTTGAACACATCTTGAGGATTTCTTAATTGTTATAAATATGGGACCTAATTAGGGGGCCAAGCACAGAAGGTGCATACACACACTACAGGACATGTACATCTTCCTCTTTGTCCTCTTATTATTATTATTATTATTAGTAGTAGTAGTAGTAGTAGTAGTAGTAGACATATACTAGACATAATGGCAAAGTAAGCTGGCTGTTATATACAGAACACTACAATATAGTGTATCTAATGTTGTATAAACCATCAATCAATCCATTTCATATACCAAGTATCCTACACGAGGTCTTGAGGAACCTGGAGTCTATTCCCGGGGACAAGGTTGGGGGGAACACAGAACAATTCACACACTACAGACAATTTAGAGGTGCCAATCACAAGTCTTTGGAATGGAGAGGAAACCCATGAAGCTCAGGGAGAACATACAAACTCCATGCACACAGGACAGAGATGGGAATCAATCCCTCACCCCCAGAGGTGTGAGGCAAAAATGCTAACTACTAAGCCACCATGCCTGACTTTATAAAACCCATATTTATAAAAGTGTGTGGTCAAGCTGCTTTTTAAAAACCATTTGTGTTTATTAGAGACATTTACTCTAAACACATGGTGTATAAATATTATAGGAGAATGAAATTGGAAACCCAAACAGTCCTCCATGTCATGGTTCAAGCCTCACCGTAGTTCCTAGTGGTTCATGTATGGAGGAGGAGTCTTTTCTAGGGCAGATGCTAAATGCGGGGCAGTTTCATGGGAACAATGAATTGGATGATGTTGCTGATGCTCACGCATCTGGACTAATGAGCATTCAGGAGAGATAATGAAGAGAATGTGAGGGTTAGAGATGATCCCTTCAGCACTATTATATGACACACTGGTGCATATTTCTGTTTCAAGTGTTTCAGGAGTGCTGACTCAGTCTCTTACACTTATCAGGATATTACAACCACTGTCAACAATCTGGTCATGTTTCCCTGAACTAACACATGAATGTTAACTCAAAAATACATTTAGAATGAAAGTCTATGGGCAGTTATTAAATTCCATCAATAAACACTGAATACATGGTGTCCTTATTATTATTATTATTGCTATAAGTCCTGGAGTAATTTTCTATAATAGCGGCTCTGATGATAATTCTCTTAGCCAAGGTTTATACACTTGTATGCAAAAGTTTGTGCACTCCTGTGCAAATTACATATTTTGCTAATATATCAATAAGGTTATAAACACAACCTCTGCAGCAAAGTAGTTAAAAAAAATATTAATGCACTTTACCTATACCTTTTTTTTAACCTATACATTTTATTTTATTTATGAACTACGTGAGAATTTGCTAGTGTTGAGCTGCTAGTAGCTCTGTCTACTGTGCAGTTTATGTGAATGTCTGTACCTGTGAGTGCCAGCAGAGGTCTGCATTGTGCTGCATTTGAAACTTCATCAACTACATGAAACATTTCGAGAGCTGTTTGGCTTTTAATAATCAGTCAGACTGGATTTCTGGATCGCTTAAAATTCAGTCTATTTGAAAAGAGGGAAAGGGGAGAGGAATGATCTGCAGACATCTTTAAGTCTTATCACTTTCAGAGAGACACTGGAGTGTATGTGTGTTCTATTCTAGGAAATACTGGTGTAAAGAATAAATGATCCTGTCAGATGATCTTACTTGAAATTCTCACGGGGTCAACTTCATTTTGAAAGTTAATTGGCACTGCACAAGAAGAAGAAGAAGAGGAAGAGGAAAAGCTGTTTTCCTAACCACTTATATCCTTAGGATATAACATAAATATGTTATGCTGACTTGCCTAATGTGAAAGCATTTTATTAGCTCTGTTTACATTTATAATGTAATGCAAAGAAAAAGTTCTGCCCTCGAAGCCTACAGTCATGATCACTTGATCTTTCAACCCCTCACTGAGTAATATAACAAATAATATTGGGAATCATATATTACAGTGGAGACTGTAGTTGATGATTGTATAAAACACAATATTGGAACAGGGTCTGAAGTGTGCTTTTTTTGTGGAACCTGAGGCAGTATAGAGGGTGGCTTCACAGAGTGAATAGTGAAACTGACTATTCTCAGAGGACAGGAAGGCGGACAAAATATGTAAATATGTGGAGGCACCCTGTCTTGCGTTGAATGGAAAAGGTTAGAGCCTATAAAAAAGAATGAATATTGTTGCTAGTACAGAAATTATGCAGATTTATTATACTCCAGTCACTTACTAAAGGTTACCTTGAACTGTTTGTTTAGGTGTTGTGGGTGTGCTGCGTGGAGCGCCCTCTGCTGGAACAAACAAGTTCAACATGTTCCCACTGCACAGGACTGAGCAGGAGATTATTCTGGAGGTTAATTTCAAAATAAAATCTAAAGTTAAAAAAAGATTGTCACGGGCGTGAATTACGTTCATTTATTATTGCCATCTTTAAAAAAAAAAAAAGCACATGCTGTCTGTGTGTCTGAGATTAATGTATACAATTCCACCCAAAAGCCAGAAGACATAGAGTAAGGATGTAAGGGAAGGGAAGGAACAGAAGGCCAGCATGTAGGCGGTGGATACGAGGGAGGGGGGGGGGCAAGAAAAGGTAAAATAGAAATTTTGTAAAGAGAGTTAAAATCCCACCAACTGCTACTAATGGGCCCTCGAGTAAGGCCCTTAACCCTTAACTGCTCAGCTGTATAAATGAGATAAATGTAAATCACTATGGATAAGGTTGTCTGCTAAATGCCATACATGTAATGTAATGTACTTGCAAAGGAAAGAAAGAAAGAAAGAAAGAAAGAAAGAAAGAAAGAAAGAAAGAAAGAAAGAAAGAAAGAAAAAGAAAGAAACTGGGGAAAGGTGTGAAAAGTTGAGAAAGATGGAAAATGGTGAGAACGACAAAGAGAAAGAAAATTAGAGGGGGAAAAGGCAGGTGAATTGAAAGGGGAGGGGATTTTAGCTGATCTCTGAGGCATGGTGCCAGTTTACTTTTTTTTCTGACGTACTGAACCCAGACTCGGCGAAAGCGCGTGCGTCGCGTACACTGTCACGCGCACGCCCTCACACAGACCTGTCTGTCACTCAGCAGTGTTGAGCGGCCGCGCGCGAGGCAGCAGCAGCGGTAGGAGTAGCAGCAGCAGTAAAAAGCAGCACCAGGAGTAACATCAGTAGGTTTTTATTGGGAAAGTGAACGCGCAAACCGGGCGAAACTGGAGCAGACCGCGAGAAACCCTCCTAACCTGCCGTGGGGCGCAGCGGCCGCGCAGCCGCCCGTGTGGACTGATGTGCTGGCGGAAATGTCACGGCACATCTACATCCGCAACAAGATCGGCGAGGGCATCCAGGCGCCCATATTCCAGGTGAAACCCGTGAGCGCGCTGCACACGCCTCCTGTTCTCAAGCTCAAAAGTGCAGTTGAGTCGATTTTACTTATGATCTAGCTTAATGCATTCATACAGCTTACGTATAGTGTAAATGTAGGTTTTCTTTCTTTCTTTTTTTTCTTAATCATTCTCATTAGAAATTAGGATTCACAGTGAATGTCCTCAGGTTGCATGCACACATGAGTTAATACACTTTGCACTCTTGCTTTCTTACCTCATACTGCAAACTTTATACTTTTTTTTATAACAGTTGTTAACACACGTTGCATTTTTCCCCCCTGTAATTTTGTTGATATTACATTACATTGTGTTTATTATTCCATCAGTGTTGAGTCAACTCTTCATTTGCAGCCACCTGGACACACAAACACACACGCAAACAAACACAAATGCTGCTGTGTTATGAATTCAAAGCTGTGGGTGTTTATTTAACCAACACTGAGTGAGTTTCCTGTGCAACACATTTCACAAAGGAATCTTGATGCCTGCTTTGTGCATCCTCCACTTTATATAGACTGAGATCGCACACGATTACTGACCACAGGAGGAGCATCCTATTTGGTGGCGTTAGTGAAAACGAGCACAGTGACCCACTTTGACTTGGCCCTGTTTAACAAAACTCGGAGAAAAATGATCAGCTGCTGTCTCGGCTCACATTCCCTGGTGACTTGCGAAAATGGATCAAATGAGGACTTCCTAATTAACCTAGCCCACAGAGGATGCTATTCATGGCCATGTTGCTTTAGCTGGAGGGTCAGACTGGCAAAGATGTGTGGTGTAAAGTTAAACAGGAAATGTGTTGAATATTTAATGACAAATTGTGCCAAGTGATATGTGGGTGCACTTTTATTAAATCACATATCATGCAAGGTAATGGTTTTAATGTCAGGGCTTGAATAGTTCAAGAGATCTTCAGAGGTTGTTTTCTTTCTTTTTTTTAAATAAATGTGATTGTGTTAATGGGTAAAAGTATTCTGGTGGGCCAAAATGGCTGGTTTTGAGTAGAGTTTTGTGATGATTTCTGTAAACAAATAACACATCAGCTTCATCACAGATTCTGTACATATGTAACTGGATGCAGTTTAAGGTACACAGTTTACAGTAGGGCCAAGAATTTAAGGATATCATAACATGCATTATGGACCCTACCTGCATTTGCTAAAGTATACATTAATGCAATACTACAAAGCAAACATTTTACACATTGGAAAATCATCTACATTTGTTTAGTATAAGAAGAAGCATCATTAGTTCATTAAGTCAGTATTAATTCAAGTAAAAGTGCATGATTATTTATGTACTGCTATTGTAAATCGTTATCCATTTATTGAAAGTATGAAAGTAAACGTGCTAGAAGTATTCACAAAAGAAATGCCTCAAATCATTGATTTTTGCAGGCTAAATTGGAGCCTTTTACACCAAGTACATTATCTAAGGTTAAAAACAACATCTGTATTTGTAATCTCTCAACTATCCAGCTAGAGTTATGGAAATACAAACAGGCTGAATGCTCATAGCTAGCTAGCATTTGAAAGATTAAACATTCGCTAAATCTGACTAGCAAGTTTTTTTATTCTTTATCCCTCAAATGCCTAGCTAGCATGATACCTCACAGTATAAAAAAATATACAGTAACTCAATGTTAGCAGTACCTGTTACAATACAAACTGCATTAATTAATAGTAAGATGTGTAGAATGTCTCATTTGTTAGCACTGTTAGTCATTTAGATTCGTTGAAGCTTTCTAACGTCACTGTACTTTAGATATATATGGGTTTAGAGAAAAGTCGTGAAGTAGAAAGTAGATATTTTCTCTTGAAATGTTGTACAGGTGAAATACAAACTTTGTTACTTCCCACCTCCTGCCATTAACTAATGCATTCATGCTATTAGATGAGTATAAGAAGCACTGACAGCTTGTCATGATATTAGACTGGAGGTTTAAAATCTGATATCTGATACATATCGATAGCTTAACATTGAAACTATAGAAAGTAGAACATTTTGCTTTTTTCTCCCCAAAATTATTCATTTCAGGAAATGTACATGTGACTGGAAGACTGTGAGTTTAATCACCAAATCCCAGAATTAGCACAGTGCCACTGCTGGGCTCTTGGCCCTGCTCAGCTTTAGGCTTGGATTGTATGTAGCCTTGCTTGTAAGCTGCTCTGGAAATAAATGTGGACCAAATCAAGAACTGTAAATCTGAGCATGAATTACAGGGGCTGCAGATGGCATGGGTGGGGAAAAAAGGAAAAGAAAAGAGAAAAAGTGGCAAAGGGCAGTGAGAGTGGTTCAGTCTCTTGCGTAACAACTCTCTTTTCTATGTGAAGCAAAAGATGCTTTGTTTATCTGCACGTCTGTTCATTTCAAAATATGTAGTGTCTTATGGATGTAGCCTGCTGAGTGTAACTGATACAGTATACTGACTATGACATGTGATATATCAGATGTCAAGTGTTTGTGTTTTCCTTTGTGTTTCTGAAACTTTATTACCATTAAAAGCTCTTTGCATAGAAACCTTTGAAACTGTAAAAATGTCTGTAAGAAAAGCCATCTATAAATAATGGCACGTTATTTTTACATAGGTATTTGTCATTTTTAATAAACTACAGTGATGTGTTTTCAAGTGCATTTTTACTTTGCATTACTTTTCTGAATACGTAAACCATCATCTTTTCATAGTTTCTTCATTCACACTTTGTTCTTATCTGTTCATCCTTTCTAAATATAGAATGCGCTTCAGTTGTTAAATCATGCTGAGTTGCTCTTCACTGCCCTCGCAGGTGAACAGAGGAACATACTCGAGACGGAGTCGGCTTAAACGCTCCGATGGCAGCACCACCTCCACCAGCTTCATCCTCAGACAGGTGAGCTCCTCTCGTTTCTTCATTAGCAAGCCGTCTACATAAAATAATTTATAGGTTTATTATGGATGATGATGAATATTAAGAACACTTTCCAAAAAATTTCTGTTACCAGAATCAGATTCAGAAATCTGTTTATTCACCAAACATTAGTACAGAAATATCAACATGCCACCCTGTACATGTCAGTATAAGTATGTGTATTAGTTAATGTATTAATTAACACGTAGAAGTTAAACTAAATCAAATCTGCTCGGTAAGAAAGAATGTGAATTCAGCTAATTGGGATGAAAAATACTAACTCAAATGGAGAGCAAATCTAGGGGACATTTCACTCAGGTCTAATCACCTGATATGACTCTCACCGATGGTCTAGAAAGAAGTCAGCCCCAGCGTCACTTCATAGTACCATTCTGTGTATTGTTCTTGCAATCTTTGGTGGTGCTGTTGCACTTGGTTCCACAAACATCCAAAAAATCTATGTGCCATTAATGTGGGTTTAAGAACACTAACACATTAAGAATGTGTGTGAATTTTATTTTATTTTATTTTATTTTATTTTATTTTATTTTATTTTATTTTATTTTATTTTATTTTATTTTATTTTATTTTATTTTATTTATTTTCCTACAGTTCTCACAATGATTCTGTCAACATGTTTCTATGATGATTCCTTTTCAGGATATTTCCCATTGTTGTATTATCTATGCCCAACCCTCACGTAATGCCTCAAATTGATAATCCCTCTTTTCTCAGCTTCAGAATGGCTTGCTTTTTTCCAATAGACAGCTCTCTAGTCTTCATCTTGGATTATCCTTTTTAACGCAGGTGAAAGCCAGGCCTCAAACCAAGGGCAGATTTTCACAGCGATTAATTATTTAAGCAATCAATAGAACAGGGCACACCTTGGCAATAAGAGATATCTTTCAGTCACATGTTCCAGTATTTTTGATTATTTAAACAGTGGTTGGGTTTAAAGGAAAGGTGCCATATTTGTAGTTTTCAAACACATAAAGATGTAAATATCAGGAAATTACAGCTGACCTTACAGCTCTACATCTTTTGACCTCAAGCTCAAATGTCTTCTGTGTCTTTGTATGTATTTATTGTCTATATTCATGTATATAACTATTTAAATATAAATTATACCTTGTTCTTTATTATTTTACAATCAAATGTAAGATGAGCAAATTAGACAAATTCTGCTCAAATCTAGTGCAAATATTCTCATTTATTTATGTTTGTTTATTTATTTACTTATTTCTTTATTCTAATAATAGAACAATCCTTTTTATTCATCAGTGATAGCCCAGGTTGTGTTGCGTGAGATTTAATCTGAGGTCAGTGCAGTGTAACAGAGCAGACTACACAGCGCAAATGAGGCTTATTACTGTACATTGAAACCACATCAGAGAATATCTACCGCTCCACAGCCAAGGAGAATATGCGTCATCACCTGCTTGGCCAATCAGGATTGAGCTAACCAAGTGTGTCATCAGTCTCAGATTGAGGAAGGGTTCTCTCTTTCTCTCTCTCTCTCTCTCTCTCTCTCTCGTTTCTCTCTTTCTCTATCTGTCCCCCTCTCTCTCTGTCTATCTGTCTCTCTGTCTCTTGGTGCGAGGAGCCATACGCGAGTGTATGTGCATGTATGCGTGTGTGTACTGAGGGATAATGAAATGCAAGCATCGTGCAGCCTCTGGGGAGCTTCTCCCAGCCTGAGGATGTGAGAGAATCGGAGGTTGAACGAGGGATCTTCTACGAGCTGCAGGCCAAGCCTTCTGTACAGGCCTGCCTTCTTTCCCTCTCTCTATTTCTCTCTATCTCTGTCTGTCTCTGTCTATCTCTATCTCTACCTTTCTGTCTTTCTCCATTCCATTTTCCGATAGGCATCTCTTGCTTTTTTTTCTCCTCATCCTTCTTCTAGTGAGCGAGGGGATCGTCATCCCCCTCATCAACCCTTTTTTTTGTGGTGGTGGTGTTGGTGGCTCCCTCCTCCTCCCCCACCTCTCCATCTCCACCTCCTCCCCTCTCTGTCTTTTTTTTTTCTTCTGTTCTTGAAGAGGATCTCTCTGGAATAGCAAACCTCCATGTATGACAATTTGTACCTGCATGGATTTGAAGACTCGGAGGCGGTGAGTGTGAGCATTTCTGTTTTCCTTTCATTCTGTCCTTCCTGATTGAGATTTTTTCTTTTTTTTGGTTACAGTTTATGTGTGTATTCTGACTGCTGCTGCTGCTGCTCTTGTATGTGTGCGACAAGCACTGGCTCAGCTGTGCTGCACACACACAGGCCCTGGGAGATTCACTTTAACGCGATATTATGCAGCCAGCCGATTTCTGGGTTGTACATGTTGAGTGGAGTATATGTGTGTTTGTATGTATATATATATATATATATATATATATATATATATATATATACAATGTGTGTGTGTGTCTATGTGTGTATGAGATCATACATTATCACATTATCAGCACACATTTACATTCAACTCTAGTTTTATTTTTTAGCACATTGAAAAACACTAACACATCTTATTTCTCTATAATGCAATGATTTGCATACTTCTTTTTAATCCAGAGCTTGCCTTATATATATCATGACTGAAGCTCTGGCTATGTGAAAGCTGCATTCACCGTGGCTGTGTTAAAGGGCCAGCATCCTGTTCCCGGGCTCGACTGGCCAGGTGATGATGTGTAGAGTGAAATGAGTCACATGGTTTACGTGGCCTGCTTGCACACCTGCTATAGAGCAAGCAGACAGAAAAAGCTAACGTGTGTGTCAGCGAGCACTACGTGAGTTCCTGCTCGTGTGTCATGTGGTGTGATGTAACATTCCTTGCGTGTTGTCACGATGAGAGATATTTTGGACAGTGGTGCACGAAGATTCTGTTTTTGCATCCAAAATGTGTCCAAATTCATATCCAAATATGTGTGGGTGTGGATTCACATGTATAGAAGGTGTTTATGGTCTAAGACCAGAATGACAGTGATATACTGTGATACACATGGAATGTAGGTGTAAGATATTTTCATTATTACAAAATATTAGCATTCAGTTTATTAAAGGAATCATTTACTTTGTCTGAACAAAGAATTTCAACATGTTTTATCTATAGTGAAAGTCTAAGCGCTGTTGTTGAAGCAGTGGTAGATGTCAGTGGTTAAAATACAGAGATAATGAATTTCAGGTTGTGGATGTAAGGCCCAGGACTATTTGAGAATCTCCAAACAGCTCCACAAGTCTACAAACAGCTTGAATAAATTTTATCAATAAAGTGATAAAATTCTAAATTGTATTTGGGTGTCAGCAAACATTTATGCCCTTATCAGCGGTTGACAAATTATATTTTTAAATAGTCCACCAGGCAAATAAAAGCTCATTCCTGTGTTTTGGAGGCTCAGCTATCTAATTGAGACTATGAGTTGCTAGCTGATTTAATGTTATAATGTATGCTCAGCTGCCTCGCTAGTTAAAGGGATAGAAGGGATACAGAAAGATTTTTGAAAATCTTTAAAAGCCTGAACATGACATCTGCTGGTCCTGAGCACATAGGCTTCTGATTTGTCCACAGCTGATTAAATTGTTTTGTCAAAGACGTTCATAAATTAAAATCTATATGTATATAGCCTTTTTAGAGATGCGTTTATTTTTCAGATGAAAGAATCTGTGGTTATGCATTACTAGAAATGGCTAATTTCTCTTCTTTTCTTCCTAAATGGCATCAATTTTGAACCAAATTTGAAAAAGGAAATCCTCTTTTACTGGGTTCTACACAGAACCCTTAAATGTTCCCTCAGAAGGACTAGCCAAAGACATCTTTAGAATGCTAGATGAAACCTTTTTTTTTCCCAAGAGCAAAGCTCAAAGAAGCTTTATTTTCTTTCTTAATGAGCCATGGAAAGCAGAAATTAAAGGAATTACTTGACAGTATTGCTCCAGTGTTGACAAGTTACTTAACTACACAAGAATAGATTTGGGAGGACAAATTACTTTAATATTTATTCGTAGAGTGTAATAGTTTTGAATTTTAACTATATAGTCATCGTCTCAGTATCTATAACTGAGTCTGAAATCTTAGTGGTGAAATGGTTATTCGAATCTCAGATGTAAACAGAGGCATGTGTCAGATTTATGAGTTTGAATCTCAATTTTTCTTGAGCTATATCTACTCTAGGGCACAGTATTAATCACCGTGATTGCCAGATGAGAGACTAATGTTAATTTCCATTTACTTTCCAGACATGAGACATCTTCGGGGATGCTGTAATATCTTAAAACGTCTTCAAAATGATTTTGGCTGTGTCCATAGCAATGGGTAATTTGGGAAGAGGTTTTAGATTATTGCTAGTAAATCAGACAGTCTTTAATTAAATGGTAGTATAACCTTGGGAGATGAGTAAATTGTTGCTAAAATTAAGCGAAGTGTGAAATTGTGGACAGTGAGTACTTGGTTATTATTCTAGCAGGGGGTTCTCGACTGATTGGACATATGATGGAGTGTATCATACATACACATCATTTTTTAATGAGTCACAGAGGAGTTTGTTTAGAAGACCAAGGGGGCACTGACCAGACCATAGGGCGTAACTCTATATGCATAGTAACTTGAAGCTGTGATAAGAACATTTACAGCACAAGCTGTATGTCTTGTGCAGATCACATTTAGTGATCACACTTTTTATAGCACTGAGGGGTAATGAATATCTGTACCTCTTCATTTAACTTATATAAACAATGCAGGATCTGTTTCCTCTATTCTTGGTGTGAGTTTAAGGGATGAATGTAGCCCAGTGCCTCCTTTATATAATCTGTCATAAGGTATTCTTCTTTATTAGTCTCTGGGCTCTTTTCTTTGCAATGTATGACATAAAAGAAAAAGGCATACATCATGACGATAAAAGCTCCGGCTTAAAATTTATTATTATTTTTTGTTTTGAGATAGAGACGTTATGAACAATGGGTTTACAATGGGTAACTTAGTGAAAAGGAAGGAGAAGGACTATGTGTAGAGAAGCCCTGTGTACATAATTAGGGATATACTGTCCATCACTCTTTTTTTATATAGCTTGAGGGCTCACCCTTTAGAGCACTGATGAGCGCAGGGATGAGAGGGACTTTGAGTTGTTCACACAGCTCTACATGCATAAAGGTACCGGCATCCCTGGAATCTCCAAGTACTGAAAAGTAATAGGATTTTCAGCACCAAAACAAACAAACTAGTAAAGTGGTAAAGAGGGTGCAAGATCTTTTCTAAACCTCTGGCCTCTAAAGAATTGATCCAAATAATGATGATGATGATCATGATGATCATGATGATCATGATGATCATGATCATGACACATGAACAGGTATCAATTGACCCACAGGATAACTGAAAGAGTAGTGAGAAGAGCACATAAACATTCTATTAAGAATACTCTTAATAGAATACTCTCAAACTCACTCTTACACTCCTAGAGAATCGGCAAGACTTTGGCAAGACTTTTATATGTGAAATGGGGACAAGAAGAGAAATTTGAGGTCAGAGGATTTACTAGAGCTCATAAAAGTGAGACCTCTGTTGGCAGGGAGGGGTAATGCCCTGATTTGGTGTTGCAGCTTTAATTTTATAGTAAAGTTAATAGCAGCAATTTTGGGGGGATTGAATGCCTTTGCTTTGCTTTGCTTTAAGAGTCAGCGGTCTAGAATTTATTGTTAACACCATCCCAGAATCCTCAAGGAAAAATCAACAAATCTATGTGTTGAAATACATGTAGCACTTGAGGTAAAATTTTAAAACTTTTCAACATTATTGAGTCAACAACTGCCCTTAGACTTCCATTATAAAGTAATCTGATTTTCTTGGGTATATTTTTCAACCTCACAGGGAAATGTGTTCAATTACTGTCTGTGGTAACTACATGCGCTAGAGATGCTGCAGACAAAGATTAGGTTGAGAAATACTGAAATATTCCTTTAGTCTTCATTATAATAGTCTCATACTGTGCCCACTATAACTATTTTGGAGACAAAAACATATCTTCCATGTGGATCCCACATTTTGTCTTCCACATCTACAGTAATATAGTGACAAATGATTTAATTGCTCTAAAAATCACATTATTAATTAAGTAATCAGATTTGCAATGTTTTCAGCATAACAATAGAAGGTTCGGGAAGATTAAACCTTATGTGGGAGGCACAAGAACATCATTATTAATTACATTTCAAGTCTGTAAAATGCACCAACTGACCCCAAGATGTGATTTTGCAGCAAAAACACTGTTATCTCATTGAAATCAAGGATGAAGGACATTCATTCGAATCCCAGTTTTTCGCCAGAATCATCACTTCTGGGGGTGAAAGATAAGCATGCATGTGCAGTTCTCATTTCCCGAATCAGGCGTTTTGTGATTGGACTTGCCGTACTCAATTGGGTCCCTGCTGAAGTAAGCCTGAGCTGAGCGCCTGCTGCTGCAATGGAGGAAAAAGTGCTTTGACATGGCTGGTGTGTTGGAGTGTATGGGGATTTTTTTTTTAGCCGACTGCAAGGTTTTTTCTTAGGTGATATTGACCCAACTGCTCATTTCACTGACTTGAGCTAATGTCTTTTCCAGTTGGATTTTCACAACAAAACTCCTTTACCCAGAGTTCATACTAATCCACAACTTGTGCGCTTGCTCAGAGCATCTCCTTCATTATCTTAGTGAGCCAGAATGATCAGGATACAGTCGATGTTGGAGGTTTGATTGAGATCTATTCCAGCTGCGTCTTTCCTTCTCGGATCATGGCGATGGAACTTTCTCAAGACCTAATGGAGATCCCAGATGAAAACGTACAGATTTTGTATTGTGAGGTCTTTCATGGTCCTGAGAAGGTACTGCATGTGTTGGCTTAGACAGTGGTAGGCTTGTGGAGATTCCTTGCAGGAATAATATAATGTTATTACATGTAGCACTATCTATTTATTGCACCGAATCTGTGCACTCAAGAGTTAGTTATGTGAACAAGAGTTAATGAAGTCAACTTAAAACGTCCTCTTAATAATGGAGAGCTAAGAATACGCAGAGAAAAAAGGAAGTGTATCTGTATATGAATATGAGTCATCGTTTTCTTTGCTTTTTATTAATGGGATTAAAAGGTTGCGAGTGGAAAAACATATGAGGTGGCATAATAGTCAACATTTATTTCGATATATGATGCCATTTGTTATGCTTTCTGTGGCTAAGCAGCCTGTAAAAAAGCAGAAGATATTAAAATGACTAAGTCATAAGGTTGGGGAATTATATTTCAATATGCAATTGTGTTTTATTTTTGTTTTGTTTCATTTTGTTGTTTTTGTTTGTGATTTGTTTTCCTTGCTAGTTTAATTTTCTCTGCTTTTACAGGTTTTTTGCTCATTCCTCTTTCAGGACCCTTGAGGAGCTTAAGTTTTGATGTAGTCCACTTCAGAGATTGGGATTTTTATGATGAGTAGTGTGGAGGAACCTATTTTACTTTGATCTGTCTTTGTTTGCAGTAACATTGGTTTACCAAAACACACTGTACCATCTCTCAAAAGAGCACAGATTCTAGTTTTTTTCATGTTTGTGTAAGTAGTGCACTGTTGCCTTTCTTTCCAGGGCTCAGCTGATTCCTACACTAGCAGGCCGTCCGATTCGGATGTGTCTTTGGAGGAGGAGAGGCAGGATGTGGGGAGCCAGGGCCGGCAAGAACGAGAGCAACAGGCCGCCATACAGCTGGAGAGGGCAAAGGTCACTCTACAGTGTTACTTTATCATAATCTACTTTCTGTCTTCACATTGTCTTTGTTTCATCCTGCCAGTAATGCTCACTTACATTTCAACAAAGTGTATGACACACAGTTAAATGTCACAGCGATACCTAGATGTAGTGCTGGATCTGACATACGGTTAACGTAAATGTGTTTATGATTATGGTTGTTCAGCTTTGTGCTTTATTTTATTATGTAACTGCTGTCGTTAAGTTATCTATCTGTGATGTTACAGGCCAAAGCGGTGGCCTTCGCCGTGAAGACTAATGTCAGTTATTGTGGAGCGCTGGATGAAGATGTGCCTGTGCCAGGAACAGCCATTTCATTTGATGCTAAGGACTTCCTGCATATCAAAGAGGTACGGTGACCTCATTAGTCACAATGATGATGATTGCAACCAATAGAAATCTTTTAGAGAGAGAGAGAGAGAGAGAAACCTAAAACCTGTCTGAAAAATATCAGCTTGTTAGGAACATTCTGGGTTTTTTTTTCTTCTTACAACCACTGGTGGTGCTGTTGCACTTGGTTTCACAACATTCCATAAGTTTGAGTTATAATCTGATGAAACCTAGAAATAAAGTGGTGACTTTCTCTCATTGAAAAACAAGGTGGCTTGCTAGCTTCTTTTCCTAGCCTCCTCTGTCTATAAATAGCTGCATCTATGGTGGCTGGTGAATGTTTTAGACTGTAACCACAGATCTGTACAGCAAGAATAAAAAACATTATTTAATCAGATATCAGTGGGGCATCCAGTTCACTTCCAAGTGTCGGGAAATTGGGAATTTGAATTGCAACAATACGATAATGAGAGAAGAGAGAAATTTGCTGTGTCCACTGAGTGGGTGGGAAATTGCAGTTGACCAAAAGGGATGGAAAAATAGAAAAAAATCTTTAAAATAATACAAATGAATGAAATAAAAAGTAAAAGGGTATCAATTCAGAATTTTAGTGTGCTCTGCTGACTTGCCATGACAAGTGAATATCCTGGTTTTAAAGGCCAGTACCATTCAAGTAAAACTAAACATAATAGAGGGCATAATGTACATTGATGTAGGCTATATTAACAGAAAGATATATTAACTGTGAGCTTGATTCATATCGGTGAACCCATCCAGGCATGTTATTTCTGAATTCCCTAATTCTGTTCTACTGCGAAAATGTAATAACTTCTGGTGTTGTAATATAAACACACTTAAATGATGGGAACCTTCTTAATGATATTTTCCCATGAGTCTTTTATTCTAGTCAACCTCTGATGTTGTAACAGCTAATGTATAAAGTTTACTGTTTTTTAAAGTAAAAACAGATTAACAAAAAGAAAATACTTGCCCCAACACGTCCTTTCTTTGTTCTCTTAATCCGCTAAACTGCAGAAGTTCAATAATGACTGGTGGATCGGGCGGCTGGTGAAAGAGGGCTGTGAGATCGGCTTCATCCCCAGCCCTCTGAAGCTGGAAAACATCCGAGCCCAGCTGGAGCAGAAGAAGAGCCGTGTTCAAGGGTAAGTGCTGGGACGGCATTCGAGACTTAGATTAGAGCATTTGGTTTTCCAATAAACTGTATGGATTTTTCGTTTTTGTGCAGAAATTAAATTTTTAGTAAAAATAAAAATAATAATAATAATAACTACATTGTTACTGAATTTTGTGGATTTTTCTGTAATGTGCTTTACTAATTTTCATGAAGCTGCAAATTTAAACATTTTTGTGCACTTAAGAAAACATTTTCATGGTGAACTTGAAGTGTTTGGTTCGGTTTCTGAAAGGATTATTTTTTCTTAACTGCATTCTGTTCCCAGAAAATCAAATGCTCTACATAGATATAGAAATATCTAGAATGTATAGGTAGAAATACTGTGATATATAGAAAATATGGAATTTCATATTCTGTAGGTGGTTTATACTATGCAGAAGAACAATTTGAATTTATTTAGCATAAAAATGTTTTTGATTCTAAACACATTGTCATATCTCACTGATTTTGTCAGAAATTGTTTGTCTGTCAGGCTTAAGCATTACCATGTTTGGCAAATCAATATTGAATCAAATCACCTGGAAATTTCCACACTATCTCTGTGACCTTTGTTGTAAATGTACTTGTTTTGTCCTAAATATGTCCCAAATTATCTGTTGTTGCATTTCATAAACATATAGACTTCTAATCTTTATCCCAATATAAAGTAACATCCTTTATAATGCCTACAAATAATTTCTTACAACAGTTCACAAATTCTATCTTTAGAGTAGTTTGAATAAGATTAGTTTTATCGTTATTATTTTTGTTTTAGTTTAAAGATTTCATAGAATAGAACGAACATTTTATAATTCATTTAAATATTCACAGTTTTATAATATTATAATATGATAAGCTCTGAGCATTATAGCTGTAATAGTTATAATAATAAGCAATGATTGATGTTATATTAACATATTAGCCTATAGATATAGTTTATATAGAGTAGCCCATTGTTGTGTATAAAGAGGCACCCTAATACTGTGCTCTCTGTGTCTCTGTTTGTTCGCTCATCTCTTTAGTAAGTCCAGCGGAAGCTCCTCCTCCAGTTTGGGGGATGTGATGTCATCAGGTGAGCCTGTGGTCTGGGGGGGAGGGGCTTTGAAAGATTGGGGGGGGTCACAGGAATCACCACGAAAAAAAAACAGTGGGTGATTTTACTTCATCACTGTCCTGCATAAGGCTAAAGAAAGAACAAGCAGCTTCTTGTGAACGTTGGGCAGCGAATTATAATGTTCTGACCGGACGCATTAATTTTAGAAATCTTTTTCAGCTGGGGCCAGAACAAATATTCTGAATTCCTTTTTCTTTTTCTCTTTGCAGGCAAGCAGAAACAGAAAGTGGTAAGTGTACAGCACGGGCACAGACATCTCAAGCTGCACAATTATTCGAAGCTTAAAAGTTGATCTAAGCTGATATTCAAATTCACTCAGTTCATTAGTTAATTAGGTTATTTATCCCATAAACTAAGTGCATTGTTTCAGTAGCCTGAGACAGAACAATAAATGGAATGAACTACAGCAAAAGAAGCAATCAGCAAAAAGCAGTAACCCATAAAAGTAGTAAACACAAGAAAGTTTTATTTAAAAAATTAATCAATAATAATGTGGTATGATGTGGCCTAAAGCAAAGAGGAGTTACTGTTCATCTTCCAAGTTGAACATATTTGATTGACATCCCAAAGTGTATTATTCGTCTTCTAGCACACTTGCGCTATGTTCACACATACAGCAACACACAGCGACAAAGTGACCGGAGATCATTCAATTTCAATGACAGCTGGCGACTTCTGGTGACATAAGCGACAACAGACTTTGGCGACTAGATGTCAGCGTGTTCGCTGATGTGACCAAGTCAAGAAAAGTTTAACTTTATGTAAATATGGAGCTACATGGTGAAGCAATTACCAATGAGAGTGAAGACAGTAAAACGCACATGATCCGTGACAGAACACACACTGCTTCTCATTTATCACGTCACACACTGCTTCTCATTTATCACGTATGATCTGAATCTTATACATTAGTGAATTTTATATACAATCACCACTAAAATGTTTCATTTTAGCAGCAAGAAAATTTATTGTTAAATGGAATGCTAGTTGCAGCATCTTCTGAGAAACATTATTACCATGGCAACCAGTAGTTAAAACCTACTGACGAGTTCATAGTACAACTACTGACGACTTGCACCGATAAATCACTGTATATGTGAACGTAGCTTAACGTAATTTATACTTCTTAACTGTTTATAGTTGCATCTGAAGTTGCAGAACGTCCACAAAAAGTTCTTGTTATTATAACACTATACATCATTCTCTCCCATTCTCACCTTTTCCCTACTAATTAAGTTAAAAAGAAACAGACAGCTTGCCATATTACAGAGAAACCGCAATGCCCTCCATCACAGAGACTTTCCTATGTCAGTAAACTTAAAGCTTCCAGTTTTACCTCTGGCGGTTACAAAACAACACCACTCGAGACTCCTTCCAAAAATGCAAAATAAACATCTCTTTACAGAAAACATAGCCATATCATCAATACCACAGATCCTACAAGTGGTTTTATACATGATAATGTATTAGGATGAACATATTAATATAAACTTTGCAGCTGTTACTATTATCAGTGCTGCTTTAATAGGAAATGGATCAACAGGTCCTGACCAATCAGAATAGAGAATAATGATTATTGACACATTGACCTGAAAGTAATGTCAAGTCTCTTGCTCTTTACAGACTGAGCATGTGCCTCCCTATGATGTGGTGCCCTCCATGAGGCCTGTGGTTCTGGTTGGTCCGTCCTTGAAAGGATATGAGGTATTCATTTTAAAATTTCATTGCTTAAATCATACTGAGGGTGACTTGGTGCCTCACACCTCCAGGGTTGGGTGGTTTGCTTCCTGCCTTCACTCTGTGTTTGTAGTTTGAATGTTCCCACCATGTTTTAGAGGTTTCCTGCAGGTACTCAAGTTTCTTTCCCAGTCTGAAGACAGGCATTGTAGGCTGATTGGCATCTCTAAATTGTCTGTAGTGTGTGAATATGTGTCTGTGATGGTTTTGGTGTCCTCTGCCCTGGGATAGGTTCTAGGTACCCCACGACCTTGATAAGCAGTTCAGAAAATGGATGGATAGATGGATTTAGACAAAGTGTGATCCCACAAAGTAAACAACCAATACAGTGTTATGCCATTTACTGTCATCTTATTTCAAATGTGTCATAGTAATTAGATAGCTTTATACTGAAACCAATAATATTAGTTTTGTGGTTAAACCATGATTTTTTATACCATTCCACAGTTTTAATTAAAATCTAAAAAAAAGATTAAAACAATCTAAACTTAATCGTAGCCCTTCATACAGCTACAAATAGGTCTTTCAATCTGCTAAAACACATTTAGCTGCATTTAATACTATATAGATGGATAAATATAGATACAGATAAGAGAAAATTTTTCCTCATTTTAAAATGACGAAATCCCAAAAGCTAAGCTTTTGTGATGGATACAATTAATATGTTTGTGTCTGCCCCTCTTTTGTGCTTTTATATACTCAAATGCAAAATAAAAATCAAATTTAGGGTAAATATATGGATACAACACAACCCGGATTTAGAAATAGATCCTGTGTGTCGGCTGCCTGGACTTTTCTAGGTTTTTCGGCCTATGTGTTGTTTTTGTATGCGTGTCTGTGTTTTGTAAGCTGCAGAAATCGCTAAATCTGGACTCCCCTCTCAGTCTACTTGCGTGGACAAAACAAAAAAGCACGCTCCTCCTCCTCCTCCGCTGCTCAGTTGCCATGGCAACAACCTTCCAGGATCCAAGAGACGTCAGCGGTTGGAAAGTAGAGCAAGGTTTGAAATTAGAAAACGAGGGTAAGACAGAGAGAGAGAGAGACAGAGACAGAGAGAGAGAGGGGAAAGAAGAAAAAAGCAATGGAAACTGGTTAATTTTGGTCAGCTCTGTCGAAATATCACAAACATGGCATCATTAATAAAAAACAAGGACTGAAACATACTGCTATAAATATACATTTATTTACGTTTATTTGCTTGGCAGATGAAAATATTTTAATGTACAGTTGATAAAGGAAAATGTGATACAAGTTTTACAGTTCTATATAAAGACCACCAGTTTACCAAATACGGTCAATTACACAGCACAGTAGTTACAGGGCTGTGTAATGTGTGTTCAAAATATGTGAAGCAGGACACACGTGCATGAACTCAATGTGGAGTTTATTTACCAGAAATTATAGTTACAGTCGACAGTGTGTGTCAAAGAAACAGCAAGCGGCATCAGAAAACGATAACCTGTTTCAGTAATGAGAAACAGGGTCAAAAGCCGGAAACACAAAACTAGTTGGGAAATAAGAGCATGGAAGAAATAAGAACCCAGTCATGCACAAATACATATAATGAGACTTTGTAATGATACAAAAACAGGAGGGTATAAATAGCTAAAGTAATTAGGACACCAAATGTGTAACGATAGATACAATCGCCTTGACATGCACATGACAAACGGAAGGGGTGGAGACACGATTGTGAAGTGAAAATATAGAGCATCTCACTACGAGCATGTGATAAAGCATTGTGCTCTGAGGGGACCGGTGACAGATCGGTTGCCATCTTACAGCTCCCTGGTTTGATCGTGAGCTCATTTTAACACGTGAAGTTTAATGCTACATGCTCTCTCCAAGTTGACGTGCATTTCCTCCGATTTGTCCAGACAGAAACATGCCATTAGGTGAACTTACTATGTGTAAAAAATTGCCCTTAGATCCAAATGAATATGTGAATGTGTGTGTATCATGCCCTGCGATGGACTGGCCTGGCATTCAGATGTCTCACACCCAGACTTCCATCACGATCCACCAAGACACTGACCAGTTACTGAAAATGAATGAATGATTGAAATGACATAAACACAATCATGCAGACTTATAGACACAAAGAAACTAATCTTAAAAACAAAGCATCAATGATGAACCCAGGACAATGACCTGCTTTTAAAAACGTAAAAATAATAACAAAAGAGAACACACCTATGCATATAGATACAGTACATGCACACATACACAGCGGGAGTGAGCTTAAAGCAATATTTGTGAATGTTATCTTTATATGTTTGCATTCATCTCTTACCTATATATATATATTGTGTGTGTGTGTGTGTGTGTGTAGGTGACTGATATGATGCAGAAGGCTCTCTTTGACTTCCTGAAGCACAGGTTTGATGGCAGGTGAGCAGAGAAGCTAAATTAAATGGATTTAATGACTTTTAGTATCTACACACATGGACAAAATTGCTGGTATACTTCCATTAAAACCCACAATGGTCCCTGAAATAACTTGAAACTGACAAAAGTAATAATAAATAAAAATTAACTAAAAATTGAAAAACTCAGACATTGACACTTTGAATTGTAGCTCAATTGAAGTATTTAAAAAACAAACTAATGAAACTGGTCTGGACAAAAATGATTGTACCCCTAGAAACGATTGAAAATAATTTGACCATAGGGACATGTTAAACTAGAGCGTGTCCTGTAATTAGCATCGCAGGTGTCTTTAAACTTGTAATCAGTCAGTCTGCCTATTTAAAGGGTGAAAAGTAGTCACTATGCTGTTTGGTATCTTGGTGTGCACTACACTGAATATGGACCATAGAAAGCTAAGGAGATTAGAAGGTAAATTATAGACAAGCATGTTAAAGGTAAAAGGTGTAAGACCATCTCAAAGCAGCTTGATGTTCCTGTGACTACTGCACACATTATTCAGAAGTTTAAAGTCCACGGGACTGTAGCCAACCTCCCTGGACATGGCCGCAAGAGGAAAACTGATTACAAATTGAAGAGACAGATAATACGAATGGTAAACAAAGAGCCCAGAACAACTTCCAAAGAGATTAGAGGTGAACACCAAGGTCAAGATACATCAGTGTCAGATCAGTCGTTGTTTGAGCCAAAGTGGACTTAATGGAGGATGACCGATGAGGACTCCACTGTTGAAACCAAATCATAACAAAAAAGAGACTGGAATTTGGCAAAATGCATATTGACAAGCCATAAAGCTTCTGGGAGAATGTCCTTCGGACAGATGAGACAAAACTCAAGCTTTTTGTCAAGTCACACCAGCTCTATATTCACAGAAATGAAGCATACAAAGAAAAGAACCTACATACTGTGAAACATGGTGAAGGCTCGGTTATGTTCTGGGGCTGCTTTGCTGCATCTGACACAGGGGGTCTTGAATCTATGCAAGGTACAATGAAGCATCAAGACTATCAAGGCATTCTGGAGTGAAAAGTGCTACCCAATGTCAGAAAGCTTGGTCTCAAGTCATGAGTCCTCCAACAGGATAATGACCCAAAACACACAGCTAAAAACACCCAAGAACAAAACATCGGACTATGACCTACTATGAGCCCTGATCTAAATCATACTGAACATCTGTAGAAAGAGCTGAAACATGCAGTCTGGAGAAAGCACCCTTTAAACCTGAGACAGCTGGAGTGGTTTGCTCACAAGGAGTGGGCCAAAATACCTGTTGACAGGTGGAGAAGTCTTATTGAGAGTTACAGAAATTGCTTGATTGCAGTGATTGCCTCAAAAGGTTGTGCAACAGAATATTAAGTTAAGGGTATCATCATTTTTATCCAGGCCAGTTTTATTTGTTTTTGTTTCTGTTGAACCACAATTCAAAAGCAATGTCTGAATTTCATTAGTAAATTTTCTGTCAATATTTATTTATTACTACTTTGTCAGTTTCAAGTTATTTCAGTGACCATTGTGGGTTTTTCATTCTTTAATACAATTTTGTCCACGTGTATACAAACTTCACTTACAAAAGTCTATATGATACAAAACCTAAATGCATATGTTGTTTGTTTGTACTGATTAGGATATCCATTACCCGTGTGACTGCTGACATCTCCCTGGCTAAGAGATCTGTGCTGAACAACCCGAGTAAGAGAGCCATCATCGAGCGCTCCAACACCAGATCCAGTCTCGGTAAGAATCTGATATTATTCAGTAATCTGAAAAATCTGTAAAAATATTAAACATCTGGAAAAAAACGTGTATTTTATATTATCCTGGCTAGTAATTTTTGTCTAATAGTAAGAGTTAGTAAATCTAATCTCTTAGAGAAATTTTGTATATTGTACCATTCCTAGTAACCTCATGTATGTATAGGCTGATCATGTCCATGCCTTTTTTCAGCAAACTCTGCCCCCATGTGCAGATATCCAAGTAGCATTATAATTCTGTCTGAATACCAGTGTGCAGAATTTCGATGTAACTCAGCCCTCAATTGCAGCCCTGTACATGTAGTCTATGTCAGATTACCTTAAAGGACGTTTATGATACTTGTCACTGTTTTGAGAAAAGAACAGAAAGTTGTTGAGACAGTTTTGAGGGCAAGATCTGCACTTAGACTGTAAGTGCATTTCAAAACAACTATTTTTTGCTTGTTTCTTAGTACACAGAAATGTGTCCAAATTATTGTCAAATTATTGAATTTAAGACTTCTTTAAGTATTTAAGTCTGTCTTAAATACTGTATATTAAATTATTGGCTTCATTATGTCACTTCATGACATACTATGAAACACTGAAAACCAAGGCTGCATGGTTGTATATGAATGGAAAATGTGGAGGAGTTTTCATACTGTGCCACTTTAGTCATAAGATTTTACACCTCATGTCATTTAGTGACACATTCATAATTTGTATTCAGATTTATGCATTGTGTCAGCATTCCCTTCCAAATCTTATATTTTCTCACTCATCTTTATGTGTAGCTGAAGTGCAGAGTGAGATTGAGCGTATCTTCGAGTTGGCACGCTCCCTGCAGCTGGTAGTGCTGGACGCAGACACCATCAACCACCCGGCTCAGCTGATGAAGACGTCACTAGCTCCCATTATCGTTCACGTCAAAGTGTCCTCACCGAAGGTACTCACAACTTGTAGGCTCTCTGTAAACATTTGTAGATTCAGGTGTCGTTCTACTGTGGTAGCAATAATAGATAGGCCATAAATAACTGAGTGGTGCAGCTATTTCTAAACCACGGATGTGCATGAGTGTGTGATGGATTTTTTTGGCTCTGCAGGTCCTCCAAAGACTGATTAAATCCAGAGGAAAATCTCAGAGTAAACATCTCAATGTGCAGCTGGTAGCAGCCGATAAATTGGCACAGTGTCCACCAGTAAGTCATTTCCTTCACAAACTCACTCTCTCTCTCTCTCTCTCTATCCATCACTCTCACACTCACACACAGAGTTGGAAAGAAAAATTCCATATTTTGGTAAATGAACAAGCAAACATAGTTGCAAAAAAAGCCCTAATGGAAATAATCTTAGAGTGCAAAACTCCTGCCTTCCAACCTCAATCACCCAATCATTTTTTCTGCTATTTTTACATTCTGCCACCAGACAACTGAATTATTTCTTATTTCCTTAATGATAATTGTAAGCATTTCTCAAACAACATACCAGCACAAAACAGTGATGTATTTTTTTCAGACTGCAACACAAGTGCAGTATTAATAAACAGAATATTAATGTCTGATCATATAGGGTGCAGGCTGATGTTTTTAGTGATGACATCCGTGCCATTTTATGTCATGTTTTTCTAAAAATGTGGGTTGAACAGAGTAAAAACTAACAGCTGGTTAGAAAATAGAACAAATCCAAACTAAATTTAACAATGTTAATAATCATACGTCTTTGATATAAATGTTCCAGTCATCTCTCAAGTTGATGGGGAAGAAACTAGAACCCTAAGTTTCACTGGCTCTTGTTGAGGCCAACTGTTGTTTTTTGATCACACAGTAGAGAAATGTATTTAAGGTGGTATTACAGTGTATAGTGCATGTTTTTTCACAAATTCAAAGCATGCCATTACATTCAAACAGAAATGAATAGACATTTTACCACACTGATGTTTCACATCCTCAATTGCAGGAGATGTTTGACATCATTCTGGATGAGAATCAGCTGGAAGATGCATGTGAGCACTTGGCTGAGTATCTGGAGGCGTACTGGAAAGCCACACACACCTCTAGCAGCACTCCACTCAATCCACTGCTGGGACGGAACCTCGGCCCCTCTGCCCTCGCCCCATACCCCTCCACCATCTCTGGCCTGCAGGTCAGAAGCCCCCCCCCATACACATACACATACACACCGCAGATTATACTGTTTTTCCTTTGTTCCGAGTTTAATATTTTAGTTTTTAATATACACCAATCAGGCATAACATTATGAGCAGTGACAGGTGAAGTAAATAACACTGATTATCTCCTCATCATGGCACCTGTTAGTGGGTGGGATATATTAGGCAGCAAGTGAACATTTTGTCCTCAAAGTTGATGTTAGAAGCAGGAAAAATGGACAAGAGTAAGGGTTTGAGCGAGTTTGACAAGGGCCAAGTTGTGATGGGCTAAGCGACTGGATCAGAGCATCTCCAAAACTGCAGCTTTTGTGGGGTGTTCCCGGTCTGCAGTGGTCAGTATCTATCAAAAGTGGACGAAGGAAGGAACAGTGGTGAACTGGTGACAGGGTCATGGACGGCCAAGGCTGGCCCGTGTGATCCGATCCAACAGACGAGCTACTGTTCTTCAAATTGCTAAAGAAGTTAATGCTGGTTCTGATAGAAAGGGGTCAGAATACACAGTGCATGACGGGTCAGGGCTGTTTTGGCAGCAAAATGGGGAACACCACAATATTAGGCAGGTGGTCATAATGTTATTCCTGGTCAGTGTATTTATTTCACCTTATAGTTGGGAACAGTTAGTTCCGGTCCACTTATTTCATTGTTGTTCAAAGAGTGCCTATATATTTCCTATAACAGCACCCTTAACTGACATTTCACTGTAAGTATCACTCCGCTTTTCTGTTTCTGTTTCTTGTTTCAGCAACTGTTGTATTAAAGCAATATTACACTCACATTCTTGCAGTTATTAGTGAATATCAACACATCTGCTGTAGACAATTCAGTATATTCAATAGAACTGAATAACACTCTGGCTTCTTCAATAGGTTTCAGTTATAATGCAGTGATGTTGAATGCTTGATTCTGATTGGTCAGACTTCTATAACTGCAATATGTCATCATTTCTACAGTATAAACATATATAGTATATTTTTAAAAACTTTTGTGGATGTTCCACCTCACTAAATATAAATATAAATGGATGAAACGTGTGATTGAGTTTCCTCTGTGTCTCAGAACCAGCAAGGCCAAAGGACGCGGCACGCCAACCACACCGGAGACCACTCCACAGCCAATGAGAGGCGCAACCTGATGACCCCAGATGAAAACTACCACAACGAGCGCCCTCACAAGGGCCGCGGCAACCGGAGCTCATCAGGTTCTCAGCAGGGCCGAGAGCACCATCACTACATGGACGAGCAGCAGGACCCTTACCAGGACAGCTACAAACCGCACCGCAACCGCAGCTCACCGGGCAGCTACAGCCAGGACTCACACCACCGGCTCTGAGCATCCCCTGCGCTTGAGTCCATTGTCATTTAACACTGCGTTTCTTTGGTATGCACTGAGATTTTTTTTTTTTTTTTGGTGGATGTCATAAATCCTCCTAAATCCCAGTCATCTGACTTGCATCTCCATCTGCACGAATGCCATGCTGAGATAAATGTGGATCGTCCAGACTTCCAGCACCATCCATGCGTTCTCTTCTCTTCTTTGTTTATACGTGTGTTCTGTTACTCTTACTAATGGCAAGATTTTCCCAGCCAAAAAAAAAAAAAACATCAAGATGTTCAAAAATATATCAAGTGATAGCCATGACAGAGACCAGAGAGTAAACAAAAGCCCACAGAACAGATCCACACTGTGTGCTTAATGCATGCTTCCGTCAGTGCTGGATGTTGCTGAGATGCATTGACTCGTCAGTCGGTACAGTCAGGTATAATATTGATGATATACCAACCCACTGCCAGTGATATTTTGTTATAATTACAGAGTGCAAAGAGAATTCTGCAAGACCAGGATCTTAGAGTCTTCCATAGCCTCTGGATCTAGTTATGACAAGAGGGATTTTTTTATACAGCCGAATAAAAGATAAAATACATTTTGCGCCTTTAAGACATTTTCATTTAGTACGAGAGAGTAACTTCTGTGAAAGTGCTGCCTTGTAGCTTCCAAGGTCTTGACGGCCCTCTCAGCATAGACCATTGTTTGCTAGGTAGAATAGCCGCTTAACCAAGAGATTGCACACCATATTTGCTGGTAAACCGTAGTGTTGCTCTGAGCTAGTTTACAATACATGTAGATGACATTGCTCTTTAGATTTCAATCATTTTTCTTTAGATATTAAGCATGAGCTGACCCAGGAATTGACCTACATTTGCAGGATATGTCTTCATCATAGGTGCTGAGTGTCAGGTAGAGAAAAAAAAAAAGGTGATACTCCCTCATGATTATGTGGGCACCACAGACTCAGTCTCCTGACTGAAGTTGTGGTTTGATACGCTTCAACAAATTCTCAGGCTCTTCAGGATCATATCACCATGATGTGCACTTGATCTCTGGAAGACAGACCGGATTTACAACACAGATATTATTATCTAAAGTTCTCTCTTCTACTTGAACGCGCCATGATGGAAAGGCTGATCTAACCCATGGATAATAAGCATGCATGTCAAGGAACTTGAACGTTCGAGAGCCTGGATTTTCTCTCATTGATTTATGCTAGTTTGTGCATTTCAAAAAAAAATATTTTAAAACAAGAAGAAGAAAAAAAACAAAAAACATTGCGACCGCAAGACGTAATCAAACACGTACATTCTGTATGCAGTTGTCTATGAGCATGCTTCTCTGTTAATACTATAATTGAGGATGAATGAAACAAACGGATCGAGATTCAATGCCCATAACTCACCATAACTGCACTGAAGAGTCATCTCCTGGTTTGCTGCTTGAGACAATCACACAGAACTCCTCTGTTCATCCGGAAACTTCTTCATCTCTTCCCAGCTCCATTCTGAGCTCCAACTTAACAAGGAAAAAAAAAAGATCCATACTTTTGCTTTTTGTTTTTACATATTTTCTTTCTTTTTTTGTGAATTTAATGAGGGAAATGCAAACTGCATGCACAATATATGATTTTAATTTCTAAAAACGGATTTAAAAGAAAAAAAGGTTTTATGGAAATAATAGTGTAAAAGAGAAATCTAGCAGTATTTAAGTTTTCTTTTACAAAAAAAAAAAAAATTAAAGAGGAAGAAAAAAAAATAAATGGCCATTTTGAAAATGTGTCAAGTTGTTTATTGGGGCAGAAAAATGGTGCGTTCATGTCGGAAAGATCGTATCTGCGAGTTGAAGGCACATTAACTCCACCACAAGGTCGTAATTACGAGTAGGAAACTCGGGATTTTCTTAAATTAATTATCGTAAATTCGTTAAACCTGAATGTTTACTCATATCATAAGCTAATTCCAAGCTTTTTCTTATTTACAGTAAAACAAACTTGTCTCAAAAAATACGATATCGTTCTACAATTGCAATATAATATGTGGCTTCATAAATTAATTAAACAATTTAAAAAGAAAAACACACCTTTATTCTTTGTTATTCTTTTTCTATAAATATAGCTTAAAAACATGCTGAATGTTTGTAGTTATATTAAAAGAAAATACACCTGCATTTTACTCTGCTCTGCACGTTGCACCTCACATCGTAATTACGACTTCCTCACCTCGGAAACACGAACTTCCCAGGAGCACTTGAACGCACAGAAATGGTGGGCTAGATCAGTGAAGCACCTTTGTTGCACCACTAGATGTCGCTCTAATGATATTGTTTAACAGTTAAAATGATTTTTTGAGTGAAAACAAATTTACATACACACACACATATATATATATATATATATATATATATATATATATATATATATATATATATATATATATATATATATATATATACTTCCTGTGTGTGTGTGTGTATGTGTGTGTGTAATCTGACTACTTAGTTTGAAACAAGGGTAAGTTTTTAGCATATGGTCATCTAATATATGTATATATATATATATATATATATATATATACATGTGTGTGTGTGTGTGAGTGTGTGTGTAAGAGAGAGAGAGGAGTAGGGAAAAAAAGTGAACCGGTGAATACTGGTGGTTTTTCGATTTCATCAAAACACACTGCGGACACACTACAAATGTAAATATGATCTGATCACAAGATGCACTTAATCCTGTTTCCCACCTGAGTTTGGAGAGAATGCCATTGTGATCCGTATCTCCCTAGACAAATGTTAATACCAAGTCAGAAGAGAGCCCCTGTGTTAACGGGATTGAGAGGATCCACCAGCACTATGTTTCTTTTCACAGCACAAACAAAATCCTTACAATATTTCCTTTACTATTTCCTCCTCTTGCAAGAGATTCGTAACTTGCTGGCTTACCAAAAAGTTAGCATTGATATTTATATTTTATTTGATATTAATATAAGTATTTACTCTTTTTTTGCACAGCAGATTTTATATTCTAGTCGAGTTGAAGCTGAACTCATCATATTGACATTCACAACTTAGTGATTCTGGTGCTAATTCTTTGGCTGTTGCTGTTCCTATAAGAAGTTAGCAGTTGTCAAGCATGCTGACATCCCAGGTGGCCATATAATGGTGTTTAAGGAGGGAGAAAATCTTTTAATAAATTTTAAACATACTGTAAGTGATAACAGTTACACAAACAATAGAGCAAGCTTTTTTCTCAATTCTGAGGAGATGATAATAAGCATGATGCTGTTGAGGGCAGTCTTAGCATGAAAGTTGAAGCTTTGACATTTCATACAGATATAAATCTGTAGACTGGACAGATGAGGAGACTATAGGATTAAAGCACTGCTGCATCAATTTCATTATTATTATTATTATTATATATAATTATACAACAGTTAATTCTGGTCCACTAAATTAATTGGTTGAACAGAGTCCCAAGAGAGACTATATTTCAAATAACTGCACTAGGACGTTTCACTGTGTGTATGACTCCACTCATCTGCGTTCAACATAAAAAATATTGTTTAAAAGCAAGTTTAAAGCTCTTGCATAATGTAGCGTCAGCAGCAGACATGGCAAATGACACTTTCAGCAATAGAACTATTGACTTAACTTCTAAAAGCTTGCCAGATGAATGAAGAAAACAAGGATGCCGATTTTATCAGAATTGTCTTTAATGTATTGAATATTCAAATCGCTGTATGCTAGCTGATATGCTATAAGGTGAGTTAAGATTCTTTTGGGGTCTATTTCTGCAAGCAAAAACAAGCAGAACATTAATTCCATGCTTGATATTAATATCTTGTTTATGGTACTGAATAAAAGCATTATCACACTCTTGCTCAGGTGATACTGCTTAAAAGTAAGTAACCGCTAACCAAAGCGAGAAGAAACCAACATGTAAATGAAGGAATGTAGTGTTTAAAGTGAATAAACTCAACTCTAAATAAATAAACCTTGGATCTCATTGAAGATCGTGTTAATTATAAAATTGCTTGTTTATTTATGTATTTATTGATTGATAGATTTTTGTTAATGCTTTGAGCATTAGCATTTACTTTTGTAACAGTACTCAATGCAAGCAGCAGGGGGCAGCAATCTTTCACATTAAAGAAAAAAGTCCTTCTCTTCAGTCATTCCTTTTTTACTTCAATATTTCTTATAACGTAGAAATCACAGAACACTAATGAAAAGTGTGGAATTTCTTTTTCTTTTTTTTTGTCTTATTAGATTTTCAAAATAATGCACGAGACCCTGGTGATTTATCTGGTAAACTTTTAGAATTTAGTTAAGTTGTTTTGAGAATATAGGGCCATTATGTCAAAAAATAAACGAGCCACTGTTTTCTATCAGTGTCTCATTTATCTAATTAACCTTCAGTCATTGACAATCACATCACGTCTCAGAGTTATCACTGCTCTTTGTGTGGCATTTACACCAAAATAGTTTTTACCAGTGCTATAAAATATTCATTCCATTAATATCCTGATCTTTGGGGGGGGTGATTAAAGACATTCTGACACATTTGAGTATCTATAGCTTGCTTCCTCATGTTGGTTCTGTTCTCGGTTAAAAAATGCCTTACTTTTTATAACGCACTGTTTTTAGGATGTTAAGTAACTAGAACAAAACACTACTTTGTTGTTGCCAAGCAACACATTATTTCATGTTTTCCAGTAAACTGATGGCTCACTCATGAAGAATGATGTATGGCCTGCACACTGTATAAAATCAATGAGGTCACTGTAGTGTTTGGCATCAGAGTATGTTTTTAAATAGGCATGTGTGTGCTTTCTATAAGTGCTTCATTGGTAACTCTGCAAACACCCACTGAAAGAGAAAGAGACAGTAACATGTGGGGGAATATTTGCATTAAACTGTTCTCGCTGGATAAATAAATAAAGTCAGTGCTGGAACTCTGCCTTTTTTGGCAGGTTAGCATGTGTATATATACAGTATATTTGTGGTTTTACAAATTATAAGGGCATTATGGAGTTTGGGATTGCAAAAATAAATTCAGAAAAAAAGTTGTCCAGGTCCAAATTTAGAATTTTATTGTGCTGAATTCTTCAAACTGACTGGATTCAAGGTGTTGAGTAATTGCTTGTAATTAATTGTAAAAAAAAAAATAGAATGTTAATATTTATTTGTTTATTCTACTACAGTTTTAAAGTAACAAATCCAATGTTATAGTACTTGTCTATTATTATTATTATTATTATTATTATTATTATTATTATTATTATTATTATTATTAAGTCACAAGGTGGGTGATTTAAGTCCAATAAAAGTCCAATTTAAGTCCAATAATAACAGGTTAATAATAACACAGTGGGTTAGAAAGTAGCACATTTACCTTGCATCTTCAGGGCTAGAGTTTGATTCCTGCCTCCACCCTGTATGCATGGAGTTTGTATATTCTCCCTGTGCTTCTGGGGTTTCCTCCAGGAACAACAGTTTCCTCCCCCGTCCAAAGACATGTGGTATATGTACATGCGGGATGTGGTAGCTTAGTGGGTAAGGTGTTGGACTAGCGATTGGAATGTGATTGTGAGTTTGAATCCCAGGTCCAAAAAGCTGAGCCCTTGAGCAAGGTCCTTAACACTCAATTGAATTAAAATGAGATAAATTGTAATTGATAAGGGTGTTTGTGAAATGCGGTAAATATAAATGTTGTAAGATGATTGGCATCTCTAAAATGTCCGGTGTGTGTGATTGTGCCATGTGATGTGTTGCCATCCTGTCCATTGCCTTGCCTTGTCAGTCCCCTGGGACAGGTCACCCTGTAACCCTGTGTAGGATACATGCTACAGAAAATTGATGAATGGATGTTATCTGAGAAAAATATATGTTGTTTATGTAACATTAATGAAAAGAGTCTCCAGTGTCAGCATTTTGTAGACTATGGGACAGTGTTCAGGACAGAAGACTTTGCACTGTCTAGTTTCTCAATAAGATAACAAGCCGTGGGGGGGGGGGGTAAAGACTGTGTCTCTTGTAAAAAAAAAAAAAAAAGAAGAGGATGCTCAGCTGATTACAGCTGCTGTAGAACGAGTGATAACTTGTCTTGTGGATGTTTGATAACATTAAATGTAGCTATAAACAGAAAACTAGTCCTGTTCAGGGTGGTAACCTCACTATGGATTATTTTCCTAGAACAATGTAATGTCTGTCCATTATAACTACTAAAGAGAAATAGTCATTTTAAAAAAGACATCATTAAAATAAAAACTCATAAACAATAAAGCAATGAAAAATGTAAACAAACAGAGCAATGCAATCTTGCAATCTTGAAAACCCCTTGTTAATGTTGTTAGAGGAATGGCAGAATGTATCTTTAACATAGTTTAAAGCTTGTAAAAGGCAATCATGTCGGAGAGATCCTGAAAAACAGATATGACATATGAGATGCTGGGACTTTGGATTTTTAAACCATTGCACCTAGGCTGTTAAATAATAAATGTAAGTAGGCTGCAGTATAAGCCTATAAGAACTTATGTGAATTGGCATTATGCTAGCACAAGCACAGATGGTCACACGTCAGGGTGCACTCACTGACTTCTGCCACTGCATCATGGGTGACAAAAGCAACCTGGCTAATAACCTGACACACTCCTGTGCAGTTCCAGGTTTTCAGCAAAATGAGAGTGCATGGATTAGTTCATTCCCATTCTTTCATTCCTGAATATGCCATTATTTGCTCCTTCTAGAAGATTCTTTTGAGCTACACTAAAAATTCCATGGAAACTCTGCATAAATAAACCAACACTCAAACATTAAGTCTAATATGTAATGAATTTATATCACAGCACTGTTGTATTCTCAAATCTGATTGGTCAGAAAGTGTTGATAAATTTTCTAAAACAGCAGCTTTTACAATATTTTCAACTCTAAGGTAAATCACAGGTTTAAATGAAAGCACTTGATTTAATTACACACAGCTCATTTGCAGAGAGTTGTAGATGCTATAGATCTATAAGGAAATCTTTAGTTAACATTTTTGGAAGGAGTCTCCAGTGTCAGTGCTTTGTACCAGTAATGGATGGTCTGACTTCCATGGATCCATCAATCCAGGACACCATGAATGGGGTGCCAACGCATCACAGAGCACAATCACACCCACATACACACACCCATTTACACACTACGGATAATTTAGAGATGCCGACCAGACTACAAACCATGTTTGCAGATAGTGGCGGAAACCCCAGAAGCATAGGGAAAGCATGAAAGCTCCACACACACAGAGTGGAGACAGGAATCAAACCCCAAATCTGACGGTGCAAGGCAAACTTAATATATAACATGCAATAACAGAAACAAACTTGTTCCACAAGATAAAATGTGTCTAAAAAATGTAATTCTTTAATAAAAAATATTATTGGTGAAATTCTTAGAAAGTGCTTAGAAAGGGCTGTTACAGAGAAATAATCAATTTCAGGGTGGTAGAAACTGTAGCACACCACCCCATTGGTCATTATTTCCTAAAACAATACACAACATTATTTATTATTCCTTAGTTAATTTCCTTACACACTTTATAAATATATTAATGGGAGATACATTATAATGTGTGATTTGAGCATTTTACTTTTATGGAGCAAATGAAATGGACTAAACCACAAAGCCAAACAGGACAGATGGAGAACCAGCATCTGAAAATCTAGTCATTACTATACTGATAGTCAGTGTGACTTGTTCTCTTACAGTTTAATAAAGACTGTAATGCAGATTTTAGTTGAATTATATGTCCTACAGAGCCTGTAAAATGTGTGCACTCAGATGTTGGCACATAAAATTGCTACGTTCACAGATGTTTGGAGAAAAACATCCGATATACTGATCATAAAGCTATAAATGTGGCAATTACAGCATTATCAAGTCTCTCATCAAGAGAGGACTTTTTTTTACTTCACTCATAGAGGAAGTTATCTTCATATCTTGAAATGTTGTCTTGGTACTTATCAAACTTTTAGCTGCACCACATTCCCGTTCAGCACGACTCAACTTGACCTACTCTCCCTCAAGGTACAACATGAAGACATGAAATAAGTCTCTGAACTTCCCCTGGTTGTCCAAACAATTGAGTCACTGGCTGTCTTCAAACAAAGACTAAAGACCTACCACTTCACCAAGCACTTAAATGAGCACTAAAAAAACCCCTTAGATTTATGTGATGCAATGCCATTAGCTTTCTCTTTATTTGTTTAATGCTTTATATTATCTTATAATTATATTAGTATTAGTAATTGTTAGGATTACTAACTATTTAGTAACATTATTTAGGAATATTAGTAATTGAACTAGTATTCAGATTTAAACACAAACCAGAATTCTGTTTGTTTATATACACAATAAGTGTTAAAACACATTATCTTCATTATCATTCAATCCAAATAACAGATTCATATTCAGTAAAATTCCTACTCTGTAATAGTTTTAGCTTCATAATAACTTTAGACCTACAGTATATTAGAGAATAATGGTATGACAATCATCGAACATCATTCACATATGTGCTGAAAATCTCATTTAAAACCATGGGCATTAACCATCATCATGGTCTTTCCATTAGATTTTGGAGCATGGTTATGGGGGAATTGTTGGTATCAGATATAAGACTATTGGTGAGCTCAGGTTTTGGACAATAAGGTCTGTAAGCTGCACTCTGATTCTCCCTCAGAAGTGTTTAGCAGGGGGGATTTGAGAGTGTGATCACTACTGGGGCATAGGCCCAAAAATATAATAAAAAATTTCCAGGGAAATTCTTTTAGCAAATTTGTGCCACAAGAAAATTAGATCTGGAAAATGGGATGGCCCCATTCAACTAAATACAAATTCACATTTTCAGTTGTATTTTCATTCAATTTCATTTTCATTCTACTGTAATGATGAGGTGATGATTGCTGATGAATACTGATGATTTATCAGGTATGTTTTACTGGGGCACAGCAAAATCTTACTGGTACTCATCTAGCAATGCCCGTGGTGTTCTGTGGGGTTGAGGTCAGGGCTCTGTGCACACCAATCTTTGCAAGCCATGTTTTTGCAGCTTGCTTTGTGCATGGGGGCATTGTCCTGCTATAACATGTTTGGGTCTCTTAGTTCCAGTGAAGGGAAATTGTAATGCTACAGTGTACATATACATATACATCATATCATGGGGCAGTGGTGGCTCAAGTGGTTATGGCTCCGGATCATTGATTGAAAGAGCGGGGTTCAAGCCCCAGCACCATGAAACTCCACTGTTGGGCAGTTGTCCAAGGCCCTTAACCCTCCCTGCTCCAGGGATGCTGTATCATAGCTGCCCCTCCACTCTGACCCCAACTTCCTCAGCTGGTATATGCAAAGAAAAGAATTCCACTGTGCTGTAATGTATGTGTGGCGATAATGAAAGCTTCTTGCCCTCAGTTCCAGCCAGTTCCAATATCCTGTACAATTGTATTTCCAATATAATGATCAATTGTCCACAAACATTTGGCCATATCGTGTAAGAATTAGCAATTTTGATAAAGGCTACAAAATACTTTATTCTGGATAAGTACATCTGACAAATGGCATAAGTATAAATGTAAATGTAATAATTGGCGCACCTATTGAAAATATTTACCTTCTGCTGTCATACTATTGTCAGGTTCCATCATTTAATGTATCAAAAATTAAAGCACCTGTTTTAGCTTTAAAACATTTCTCTTACAAAGAATCTTGCACTTTAAATCCAGTAGCATTCAGCTGTTTGTTACTATACAACCCATTATTGACCTGTGTCATTAATGATTATGTGTGCTTACACTAGTGCTAAGTGACATGAGAGATGAGTAACGTCTGTTTGTCTTGCTATTCCAAGCTAGCCAATCACTGACGTCCTCCATCAGAGGTGACAGTAATGTCACTCACTTCATGGAGACTTCTCACCACTATCCCAAAAGGTCATACTACACGACAGCCACAGCTCTCTTCTGACATACTCGATTGTGCTTTTTTTTTTCCCACGTCGTCAAAGTTCTCATCATCAGAGACTCCATTCCACTCAGCACTGATACTGTGGTGCCAGGACATTTGAGAGGACCTATTTTATTTTCCCCACTTGAGATAAAAAAGAAAAAGAAGAAAGATCAAAACTGCGACATTGCGGAATAGAAATTGTAATATAGTGTGGCAGGAGATGAGAAAAAGCAGTATATATGGGATGGGATGAAGCAGTTCATTCTAATAAATTAATATCATATTATTGGCTTGATCCTCTTCAAGCCTACTCATTTACAAACATAGATCCTCAGCTGTGTTGTCTGTTAAGAATCACTTTTATGAGGAAGTGTTTTTTCTTATTGGAAGACAGTGTTTTCATAGCTGCTGTGAGCTTTGAACCATGAGAGTGGATTACCTTATCTAGTAATATTAAGGTATTAGTCACCACAAAGACTTTGCATCTCCTTTACGCTCCAAATGCTTCTTCGTATGCTCACAGTGTATAGCCAAACCAAATCCCATAGCTTAAGTCCAAGTCTTTGCTTCCTCAATCAGCATTACTTGAGTTTTAACAAAGCATGGAGGAGGGGACAGATGCATGGAGGCATGAATGGGGGGGGTGCTGATGGCCCCAACACCACCCAGCCCTCCCTTCTCAGTATCCCCCACAGCTGACATCCATTTGACTTAATGTGTGTACCTGCATGTCCTATAAGCACAGTCCCCACCAGGACTTGGGTCTGGAGAACGATCTGTCACCTCTCACAACACAATGCCCTCCCCCTGTCTCATCAGCATGTGTCAAAGCTCACAGCTTAGACCCCCAGCACATTGGCTTCAGTGTAAATGGGCTCAAATAAAGGAATGACAATGAGAAGGTGTGAGAAGACTGCCTTCAGCAATCCTGTTCCTGAATAATATATCACTGAGACTCACCGGAGCATCTATCTCTTAGCTCTGCTCTGTATACTAATATAATCTCTGATTTCTAATCTACAGGCATATGAAACAGTATGACCGTGGCTTGAATGCTGGTTCTGTACTATCATAGAGTTACATTTTCCATGAGTTATTTTTGTTCTTCCTTCTCCTTCAAGGTTCAACCACTTACTCTCCCACTGTGTACAGCACTTCAAACAATTACTGCAAATTAAGGCTGTATTATTTTTGGTTTTAACTGCACCATTACTACATTGAAACCATTTCTAAATGTCAAATGTATACTAATATGCATACACTATATATTTATACAGGTTACCTGTCTATTGCTTTTTGCACTTCTACAATTAGTTGAGTAACTGTGGTGTTGACAAAAATGCTGTTGCAAAATTCAGACTAATTCTCAAGAAGGAAACATTTCAGAAAAGATAGTAGCAAGACTCTGTCTGTATAACTAGCTGCATAAGTGTCCGTTGCTTAGTGTCAGGATTTGCTGAACTGAAATTGAAATGAACTTAATCTTGATAACAGTCTTACTGAAATGTACCTGCAGTCAAATGCAATATCATGATTATACCTAGCCAGCACAGAGCAGTGACTATGTAGGAAGTCTACCATAAAAATAACAAGTTAGGACATGCTAAGATGTGGAACCTCCTGCTTTGTGCTATTTAAAAAGCCAAGTATTTAACAGATACTGGAACGGTTTGCTTGAAGTCAAACCACAGAGTGTTTATCACTTACTGTATAAGTGGTTCAAAAGACGCTGAAGGCTAATGGTATTAGTCAGCTTTGCAATGAGTCAGAATCTCTCTCTCTCTCTCTCTCTCTCTCAGGTGTATCCATGGCTACCACAGCCTTTCAGGTTGTTGAAGAAAGAGGACGTGTGGGTGAGATGTTATCCAGAGCTGCAGTAAATGACAGCGAATAAATGAACTGAATCTTGATACTGAAAAGCACCCAGGTGTACAGAAGAAATAAATCAACTGAGATCAAAAATCAGAATCAAGCGTGCCATGACATTATCTAGTGTCAGGAATGAGTCTTCCGTGGTTTCAAGATTTGTTCATTTATGTACATTCATCTTCCTGTTTGCCTTGCTTCAAAAGCCTGGGGTAACTGAAGATGTATTGAAAGTAAAGACAATGGTAGACAATTATGTGATATTCTGACATAACGTCATAACGTTCAACCGCACTGATTACTTTTTGTTACCTTGGAAAAAATAACCTCCCTCTGAATCCAAATGTCTCACTGAGTCACCAGTTTTAATAGCATATCAGGGATTTAGTTTTATCAAACTGTATTTTTTCCTTCCACATCTCACCGGTTGACTTATCTGATTTGTTAGCTAGTTTTTGAAACAAGGTTTTGCGATTCCAGTTGATGACATCCCCTGGGTCCATAAAGTCCACAAGAAGTTGAAGGTGATATGATGATAATTGTGTTTATTAAAGGATCAATTACTAGTAACCTCTAACATTCAGTGTTTGTCACGCTTCAACATCCTATCTCTAATCATTCCAGAAGCATGCGTTCAGCAATGCATTGCACAGTTTCTGGGGTCTAAATACATTTTGGATGCTTTCCGAGCCATCCATATCATAGCTGAGTTACATAACAGCTATGTTCGACTTCTATGTTTAGAACTGGACTACAGAGAAATTATTGGAAGAAATTAGAAGGAACTTTTTATTTTCACAGTACCAGGGGCAATATGACATTTATCCAAGCGAAACAGTACATTCTGGGTCAAACCCATAAAGAATTTTTTTTAACGAGAAATAAATGAATTTTGTCAGAATATTTCTCAGATAGATATTCTGCAGACAAGCATTTATCTGACTTGGTATAGCATCTTTCTAACTACACTAAAACTGTTCACTTCAGTAAGGATCAGATCTGATCTACACGTGAATTGAGTGCACAAGACATAATAACCTGCAAAAATATTAAGATCTTGCTCCTTACACTGTAGATATCTGATCCTGACCATGCACCCAATTAATAAGCTTAGACATATCATTGTCCACTCGATCATCTTTAAAACCTATTCAGTGGAAATAGCTTCCAGTGGTAAGAGAAAACTAAACACTCAGTAATGGGGGCATTATATTTATATACACTGTGTCTTTTGCAAATTTGCTTAGTACAAAGAGAGATAGATAAAGAGAGAGAGAGAGAGAGAGAGAGAGAGAGAGATGACAGAATGATGACTCATTACCTTATTTACCAAGATGCATGCAATATTCATGCCTTTAATGCTGCCATTGAGCAGGAGTGTAATCTTTTATGTTGAGTCACTAACACACATTAAGAAAAGTCTGTTGGGAGGGTGTGAAAATAGACAGTGTTAAACAGTTTGTCACATCAAACCCATCTATGCTCAGGTAACATAATCAAAAGATTGCAAATACTGTGACAGCGTGTGCTATATTTATGATAAGCATGATTCCTCATGTGCCAGCCCAACACCCAAAAGTAAAAAACCTCCATCATTTCGGATGCAGGAAAGTGAGAGCAGATGTAGACCAGACAGCGCTGTCTGGCTTTGGGATATACCATTCCTTTGAAGGCTAGACATGAATAATAGATCAGAGGCAACAGAGGTTTCTTGCGGTGGAGTTTCCCCCACAGCCTTTTCTATGACTTATATTTTACAATCTTACATACAATATAGAACAAGACAGGTATTTCTAGTGCATTGAGCTGTTTAGTTTTCTCTTACCACAGTAAGCTGTTTCCACTGAATATGTTTTAAAGATGATCTAGAGTGGCCAGTGACGTGTCTAAGCTTATCAATTGGGTGCATGGTCAGGATCAGATATCTACAGTGTAAGGAGCAAGATCTTAATATTTTTTTTGCAGGTTTTTATGTCTTATGTACTCAATTCATGTGTAGATCTGATCTGATCCTTACTGAAGTGAACAGTTTTAGTGTAGTTAGAAAGATGCTATAGGTTTTAAATGTTACTAAGTAAGTTTGGGCTGTATTTCAAGAGATTATCAACAAGGAAATTACTTTTGGGCGTTGACTATGGGTGGGGGGGCAGATTAAATAACATCTGTACTAAAATCTACTCTATATGAAATGAGCTGCTCAAGTCGAAATGTGAGATTTAACAAATCCCCTAACATTTTTTCTTTTTGGCCTGACTGGCCCTTTAAGATCAGTATCCACCATGGAGAAACATCTGGTTGTTGAATGAAACCCAGCCATTCATAAAAACAGGAAAGGGACTCGCTGCGATTGGTTGCCTGTGGTCTCATGCGAATTTATATGATTCGCGAACGCTCATTGGTCGGTGTCATGACTGACGTGCTGGATTAGCCAATGAGCATGCACTCTGTTGTTAAGCACCAGCCCTAGGTTTAGCAGGCGATTCCATTGAGAAAAATTTCAGTCTGGCAGAGCTTACTGAGCGCGCAGCAAAGCGTGCACCGGAGGGTCGTGTGTTTTTCTTGGGAGTTAATACGTTGCTGTTTTCATTTTTTTGGGGGGGGTTTTGTTTTTTAATTAAAGATTGAAACATAGACAGGGTGAGTATGTTTGCATGTGCTATACTCTATATTCGCTATATTTAGACACTACTTGCAATAGTGGGTGTTTTTTTTTCCTCGTTAGATTTGTTTTAACGAAGTTTAAATCTAGATTTTGTTTATCCCCTGCTCGTGATTCCGCCATTTTCTTTGTGCGAATCTCGCGCCACCATTTTCTACTCGTTGTCTCGCGCTCGTTTGTTTTCCTTTGTTTTTGTTTGTATATGTGAGGTAATATGTGGGTTTCGTAATGCATGTGGTTTTAAATCGAATTCCTTCTCGCCTTGCTGTGCTGTGCTGCAGAGTGTGTCGGGATTTGTATGAATGGAGCGGGGTTTTTTTTTTCCTCGCGCAGTGCCAGAAGGATCAAATTTCACTTCATTGAGAAAAACAAGAGGAGGGGAGGCGAGCGCGGGGAGAGGGAGAGACTGAACTTCTTGAACTTTAAGAGCCTCGTAGAGTTAACCCATTCCTGTGCTGTTATATATATATATATATATATATATTTTTTTTTTTTTAACAGGGTCGTTAAAACTTTACACCGAGTGCTCCAGCTAAGTGCTGTATATTTTTACACGCACTTGTATTTATATAGAGGACAGAGCATGCTGTTTTGGAGCCTGTGTTCATGTTCACATCCGTTTCATAATCTAGATCAGAGGAAGCAATAACAGTAAATGATGGTTGTTTAATTACATCCTATTTTCGAGCACAGCTTGCCAAGATTGCAGTGTTTTCTTGGCTTCATTGCAGGATAATATAGTACTTGCGTCAGGGAAAATACACGCACGCGCGTGAGCACTCGGATAACAAGATGTACCTTTTTTTTTTTACTTTCTTGTACCTATTATTATTATTATTATTATCATTATTCCTATTTATTGCTTTTTTGCATGTGTGGATTTAATTAGCTCGAAACCTACAATATATAAAGATGCACTTTGTTAAAGTTTCATAGTCAAGGCTGCGCGCGCGTGCACCCACAAATATCTCTAATGCACGGAGAACACTTCAAGTGATAAGGTTATGAGTGATCACATTGTAGTAAATAAATCTTGTGTAATCATGTTTAAGTCCATATCTGTACTGTGAAATGTAAATAGTGTAAATTGTGTCAGTGTCTCTCTCCATTCTTCATCTGAGGTTGGAAGAGTTGCACAAACAAACAAACAAACTGGCAAGACACACAAGTGATCAAAGGGACAGTTGGTCTGGTCCTGTCATGGCATGGGATGATTGCTGACAGCTGCCTGTGTGCTTTTCCTTCTCTAAGTGCCATTTTTCTCGGTTCTTCCTGATCAGGACCTGACAAGTGTGGAGATCTCCCCTGTGAGAGCGAGAGAGAGAGGACGTGTCTCCCTCCATTGTTCCTTCATTTTACCTGCACTGTTGATCCCACAACATGGACAGCTTTTACGATCAACAGGTCCCCTTTGTGGTGCCACCCAATGTAAGTTTCCATCAAAAAAATAGGACACAATTGTACCTTTCCTTATCACTGATGTGGAACCGGAAATTTGAATATTTATCTTTGACCTTTAATAATAAAAAGGCACATAAATGCACTGTGATTCTGTAAAGGAGAGGTACTGGTTAGTACCCCTTTTTTCCGAAGAGTGTACGCGTAAACTGACCATATTTCCATTTTACTAGAGCAGGTGGGATAGTTGGAGTTATCAAAGCCGACTGTTTTTAATCACGACCATCTGTGTTTACAGAAATGCCATGCCAAGGAGACACCATGCAAGCCACTAAGTGACAGGAAGAGGAAATTCATGGAAAACGAGCTCGCTCAGGACACTGAAGGTAACCATAGTTACTTCACTCACCTAGATATGACCTTACAATATAATACAAAGCTACAAGAAGTCATGAGACTTTCTCAAGCCTAATCCTGATTAAACCCGCATCTTTTACAGAGCTGTTTCAAGACCTGAGTCAGCTACAAGAAATATGGATAGCTGAAGGTAAGGTTCCTATTTCTTTCACCATGTACATGTTAATGATCACTGTCCTCAGGATTTAGTATGTGATTAAAAACCTTGCATCCAAATGTTAACTGAGTGAACAATTTCAAATCAGTGTATGCATTTTGAATGTTTAACATTTGCATAATTGTATACAGACTTCTGTACAACGAGACTTTGTTTATTTTCTTTTCTCCAGCTCAAGTACCTGACGATGAACAGTTTGTTCCAGATTTCCAGGACAACTGTGAGTATCTGATCTGAGAATATGTGGGTAGACAGGGTATAGGGTGGATTGTAGAGCAGTAGTTGTGTCTTGCATGTGATTCATCAATTATTAATGACGGGTTGTAGAGTAACAATCCACAGTTCACGGACTATTGACCCAGCCACTGGGTACTTTCTTGATATTAGCAGAATTTTATTGGTAAAACTGGAGAATTTGACAGCCACCTACATTGTAGTTGATGTATTTAAAGTATCAGAATAAAAAGGTATTGAACTGAAGGTTGAGGTACAAACACTTCCTGTAGCAAGAATGTGTCTGCACAACACTATTTAATTCAGTTGAATGGAATGACCACTAAGCTAACCACAAGTTATTCATAAGAAAGGCTGGGCCCACTGTGCTCCCTAAAGTCAGTTTTTTTTCTTTTGGATTTTGGCACAAGGTTTAGGGTTAAAGAAAAAAAAAAAAAGCTGAATAGACCCCAGTAGGCTCTGTATCGCTTCTTATTCGCTGTTCTCGGCTGAAAAAGTGTGTGTGTTCATAGAGGGATGGATGTTGTGCAGGGGCCCAACATCCGACTGCAGTGCCGTAAATCACCATGGCCTTCAGCATAGTGACATTTTAATGGGTCGGGATACACACACACACTTCATTATATTCAGTACACTAGTCCTTCTGTTTCCCCTGCAAGCCTAGTTTTTGAAAACACACATTTGGCTTTTGGATTTTGAAGTGCAATTGTGTGTGTATGTGTGTGTACTATAGTGATAATGTGACTTTGTGAGTGCATGCACATGCATAAGTTTGCATAGGTGTGTGTGTGTTGGTTTGACACAGTGCTACAGCTTTGGCAGTAGGCCAATTAGTCTCACAGAAGCCTCTTTCAGCATGCCTGGGCAAGAAAGACTCCATTTCCACTGAGATCATGCATTAACCTATAGGTTCCATGACATTCTATGGATAAATAAAACGTCAAGTACTATGTCATGTTTTTAATCAAGTACTAAAATAAAAAGTAGCGTCTTGTAGTTTTGTTAAATGATAGAAAACATTAACTCCAAACTGTAGAAATGTAATTATATAATCATTCAAAAATAACAGACGTGTTCCTAGGCACCATTCACATTTTTGGTTCTTTAACTAGAAGTGTTTGTGTTAATGCTCTGTGTCAGTTAAACTATCTGCCACCCTTGTAGTGATGTTCCATGGCCCACCTCAAACCAAAGTGAAGAGGGAAGTCAGTCCAAGCAGAGACTTCTCCCCCTGTGGGCAAGAGCAGAGACTCTCGCCATATGGAGAGAAATGCCTTTACAATTACAGGTGTGGGCCTTTGTGTCCCTTAATTCTTAAATCTACCTTGAATCTACTGCTATTGTAGTTACTTTGAAATATGCTGTGTACAAATAAACTGACATTTCCCCCATGTCTGTTTGTCATCAGTGCCTACGACAGGAAGCCATTTGGATTCAGTAAACCCCTGACATCACCTCCTACCCCTGTATCACCTTGCAGCTCCACCCATAATCCAGGGACACATCCCCTGCAGAAGAGAGTCACACCACCACTCCATACTCAGACACAGGGGCTACCAGCTGTGACTGGCCACATTCATCAGAGGATACCAAGCACAGTTCCCAGACAAAGTCCTTCTTTTGCAGTTCCCCGCCCACCTGTCAGTCACCCAGATGCCTCCTACAATGCAGATCACAGGTATGATGCTAGACAGGACACCATATTACCATATAAGCCAAACACGCATATGTATTAAGTTAGCAGCTGATTAGTTGGAGCAGCTCACTTGGGGCTGTACGAGAGCAGGTTTAAGGCAGGGGTACTTCAGGATCAGGGCAGAACCCAAATATAATATCCATGTACTGCTATGTCGAATTTTTATTTCAGCACTCACCCAACAATTTACTGAGTTCAAGAAAATGCATGAGTTTAGTGTTGTTATTAATGATAAATGATTTTTTTATGAGCAAAAAAAACTTGAATATGCAAGCTGGTGTGCTTTTATATCAGCTAACCAATGTAATTTCCTACTCTGTGTCTTTTGCTGGAGCAGTTAGTCCTCTAATCAGCTCTTGCTCAGTCTTCAGGTATTAACCTCTTAATGATTCCACATTAACCCAGAAGGAGCAGCTATGTTTATCCCAAGGGTTAAAGGTTCACTCTACTTCTTGTACTCTTCTCATCTCTAGATTCCACAGGCAGCTGTCAGAGCCATGTCTGACCTTCCCACAGCCTGATGCCCGCTCTGGGACTCCATACTCACCACAGAGCACCAACCCCTTTTCCCGGGACAATCGGCCACATTACCACCGCCAAATGTCTGAGCCGGTGATCCCGCTTCCTCCACGGGGGTTTAAGCAAGAGATGGTGGATCCCCGGTACCCGGAGCAAGGTGCCTCTAACATTTCAGGCAATCGTGTCCCATCGTTCCATCAGATGTCCATCAAACAGGAGCCCAGAGAATTTGGCATTGACTCTGGTGAGCATTGTATGGATACATGTCACTCTAACCTCTCTCTCACACACTCTAACGCTGTCTCACTCTCTCTCTCTTCCAATCTCATTGAGCAAATCTTTTTTTTAACACTAAAGCAGCACAGCTGCTCTCTTTAGTCACTGTTTACTTTTGATTATGGCTGATCTTTTTTTTTGTTCATAACATGCACAACATGAGCCAACTAAATTGAGTCTTCCATATTGCAGAGATACCGAATTGCCAGTCGTCCTTTGGGAAGTCATCAAACTTCTATCAAACCAACAATGAAGGTAAAGATTTGTACATCATCGCATAGAATGTAACTACATGCATGGTTGTTTGTCTGTTTATTTTGGCCACATGTTTAACATATGGGATCATAATCATTCCTAAGAGATGTTAGAGGTTAACTTGAGCCTCTCGTGTTTCCCCCATGTAAAGGGTTCATGTATGATGGAGAGCCTCACCTCTATTACGAAGATGCATGTGTGGTGCCTGAGAGGCTTGAGGGAAAGTGCAAACAGGAAGGAGTGAGCTTCAGGGAGGGGCCTCCATACCAGAGGAGGGGCTCGCTACAGCTCTGGCAATTTCTGGTCACGCTATTGGATGATCCATCCAACAGCCACTTTATTGCGTGGACTGGCCGCGGACTCGAGTTCAAACTCATTGAGCCTGAAGAGGTCAGTTTGTAAGATGTGATTAGATCATTAATTTATATGGTTTTCATTTAGGACGCAAACTAAGTGTGTCTGTCTGTCTAGGTGGCCAGGCGCTGGGGAATCCAGAAGAACAGACCTGCCATGAACTATGACAAGCTGAGCCGATCTCTCCGCTACTACTACGAGAAAGGCATCATGCAGAAGGTAAAGGCACGTTCCCGTTCCAATTTTTACTTTCTTTCTACTTATTTCAAATCAAAATCCAGGTTTAAAGTCATAAAATTCAGGTCATTTAGAGTAGTTGTAGTAGCTATACATTGTAGAACTAACTGGAATGACCTTGATGTTTCACCTTGAGTTGGATAACCAGCGAAACATCAAGATTACAGAACAAACCCACTCAACAATACCTTAATAGTCAAGCTTTGTTTAATTTATTCTTCAAGCTTCATTTGGAATTTAGATCAACGTCTGTCTTTCTCTTGTACACAGGTTGCAGGTGAAAGGTACGTGTACAAGTTTGTATGTGACCCAGAAGCTCTCTTCTCCATGGCCTTCCCCGATAACCAGAGGCCGAGCCTAAAAGCCGACCCTGATGGCATGCAGGTCCCTGAGGACGACACGGTTCCTCTCTCCCACTACGACGAAGCCAGCAGAGCCTCATATGTAAACGGCAGGGATCAGAGTTTGGCAGGGCTGACTTTCCCTGAAAGCTACACTTTCTGAACTGCTTTCGTCTCAGTTTGGACTCCCAAATCCCCTCCGCCCACTGAGCAGGACCAAACAATTCCACATCTCCACATACGATTATTTCCTCCTGACGCATGAAGCTGAATTACTGGCATGTATAAATATATAACACACATGCTTGCATCTTTTTAAAAAAAAAAAACTTTTCTTTTTCTACATAATTTTCCCGTCCTTCCATATTCGTCATCTGAACTGTGTTCAGCAAGCACATGCATCCTCTACTGTAATGCACATGTCAGGTTGTCTTGTGGGCTTTTTCTTTTTTTAATCAGTGAACACTAAAATGGGCTCTGCAGTATTTTTAAACCAGCTTCAGGTTTTCTATGTATAAATCTCTTAAGTGAATAATCCTAAGCTTTTGTGCACTGTTTCTCATGTAGAACCTGCAGTGGATTTTTTTCAGCTCTGTGCTTAAGTGAGATTGCTAAAATTCTCTGCCATCTTTTAATGCTACCAAATGCTGAATTTATTAAAAGAATTAAAAAAAAAAAAAAAGAAGTATGTAACTTGTTTTAACAAAAGTTTTGCATAATATTCCAGCCACGTGGGTGCACATGCTTTTTCACTGGCCCCCCCAAAAATGCAAGGGTTTCTGCTTTTGTAGGAATATTGAAAAAGTAAAATCTATGTTTAATTATATAAGTATATTTTTGCAAAGCTTGTAATTTGTTTTCATTGTTGTACAAGCTCTATACCAGACCTTTCTTGTTCTAATAGCTGTTAACTTTACATAGTGGAAACTTGGGCCATATCTATACAGGCAGTCAAAGGATCTCTCTCTCTCTCTCTCTCTCTCTCTCTCTCTCTCTATCTCTCTCTCTATCTCTATCTCTATCTCTCTATCTATCTATCTCTCTCTCTCACATATCGGGGGGATTTGAATTCCTGCGTTAAGAAAAGCATGGACAAATGTGGATTTAAGAGAAATGTATCTGACAATCTAATATAAGCATGGCAGTAGTTGTCTAAAGGTAGCCCAGTGTATGGGTTTTGTGCTCAATCTCATGTTACAGAGATGTTCCATTAACTGCTGAGCCACAGAACTTTGTACTTGTAATGGTATAATTTAGCAGTGGGTCTTTATTCAGCAGTATGTGGACCATAGCTCCGTAACATGGGATTTATGGGTAACCTTTACATCCACTATTAAGCTTTTATAATCTGTACTGGGTACAATAAACTCTTTTCTGCTTCACTTAAACCTTGCAGTGTTATTCTTCTGAGATATAATATGTGCTTTGAATTTATTCTCAAATGTTGAGGTAGGATTCTGACTTTTGTGTACTCTCTGCTTGGTTATAGAGTTTTGTTATAATTCCTCCCGTCATCGGTTTTAGGTTGATGGTATCCTCATTGTTGATGTATTCGTTGATAGAGACTTCAAAGCACTTTTGTACGTCACTCTAGATAGAGATGTCTGACAAATGCCAGAAATGTCACAAACACTGCACTTTATCAGGAACACGTACATTCCTGCTGTTATCCAATCACCTAATGTTGTAGGTAGATACCAGTCGAGAGCTTCAGTTATTGTTTTACATCAAATATCGGCAAGGGGCAAAAATGTCAGACTGGCTGCTTTTAAGGCTTAAAAAAACAGTTGATTTGTTCATATTTTTGCATCTTCAAAGCTTACACAGAATAGTGCATAAAAAAAAACATCCACTGAGCAGTGGCTTTACAGACTGGATCACATTGTTGAGATTGGTCAGAGAAGACTCGCCAGGTTTGAAGCTGGCCGTAAACTAAAAATAACCACTCTTTACAAACGCAGTGAGCAGAAAAACATCTCAGGTGTGCTTTTATTCTAATCGTTTTTCTGAACCAATGTCTCATAATCTTGGTCTTTTGGTTTTTAAAGTTCATTGTTTAATTCTTTCATAACATTCTACCTCTAATTTATAGCTTGTGTGAAGAAAATTTAGCTTGTATAAGCCAATGATACATTAAAAAAAAATTAAAATTAAAGAAATAAATTGAAACAGCTGCTCTTAGTGCATTAATAATGTGCAGTTCAAGTAAACAGATCAGGCTAACATTCTCTACATCACTTCTCAATACTGAATGTAGAAAAACATGTGTTTATCCATTGAAATGTGTTAACCCATCGTTTAACCTAGCATTTCTTTTGCCAACTTTTCATTGCTGACACTGGCTGCTGTGTTTTTAAATGAGTAACAGGGCTGAAAGTTACAGGGTTAAGTTTTAGGACCAAACTGTACATAACTAATAATTAACTTTAAAACAAAACCTGAATGAATAATTTACTTTCAGTATATAACTTGTGTAACAGAAACATAATTTTTTTTAACATCACAATATCATCGAAAATATACAATAAGAAAAAAAAATTATAAGAGGTCTCCTTAACATTAAGAAATTCAAATGACGCAACTGAATAACAGATTTTATTGAAAATAAGAGTAAAGGATTTAAATAACCTAAAATGGATGACACATGAAAAAGTACTTCTTTCAGGCAAGAGATGCTAAGTGAATCCTCACGTTAAGACAGATATACACCGGTCAAGCATACCATTATGCGCCCTGACAGGTGAAGTGAATAACATTGTGATTATCTCCTCATCATGGCACCTGTTAGTGGGTGGGATATATTAGACAGCAAGTGAACATTTTGTCCTCAAAGTTGATGTGTTAGAAGCAGGAAAAATGGACAAGCGTAAGGATTTGAGCGAGTTTGACAAGGACCAAATTGTGATGACTAGACCACTGGATCAGAGCATCTCCAAAACTGTAGCTCTTGTGGGGTGTTCCCGGTCTGTAGTGGTCAGTATCTATCAAAAGTGGTCCACCAGTGACAGGGTCATGGGTGGCCAAGCCTCACTGATGCACTTAGGGAAGGAAAGGCTGACCCATGTGATCCGATCTAACAGACAAGCTACTGTTGTTCAAATTGCTGAAGAAGTTAATGCTGGCTCTGATAGAAAGGTGTCAGAATACATAGTGCATGACGGGTCAGGGCTGTTTTGGCAGCAAAAGGGGAACCAACACAACATTAAGCAGGTGGTTATAATGTTATGCCTGATCGGTGTAATATGTACAAAGCAAAAAGTGTTTTCCAAGCAGACTAGATCAGTTTTTAGGTTTAAGATATTTGGCTTAAATACACACATATATGGAGCTTGTTGTAAATGACACTTTAGCCATGTTTAAGATGTTTTTTTCTTAACCTTTGTTTTCTTAACATGCATATCTACAAATGGCACCCTAATAGTGGCATTGGAAATTAAAGGGACGTTTAACTGGTTGTGCACAAATTTACAGTGATGCTTTACCAAGCTTGTCAAAAGAAAACAACATATTTAGCTTATTTTGTTGCTTTAATATGCTGCCTACTGTCCACTATACTGTACGTTCATTATGTTAACGCGTTGAAGGTCAGGGTTTGTGTTTCAAGGACATATTTAACATTTAGAGTTGGAAGACGTCGCCATCTAGTGGCCACACTTGTCACTGCTCTTTAACGCCTTTATCAAACAAACAACCCCAAGGCACAGAGCTGGACAATAGATATTGAAGTAACACAAGATATTTCTCACTTTTCATTTCCTAGAATGTAAGAATATCCAAACGACATAACTGTCCATGCGAATTGTTTTATATATAAAATATATATAAAATAAAATATAAAATAATTCCACCACTATTTTTTTAGTTTGTTTGTTTTGCTTTGTGTACAGTCTTTATGGAATATTAATGGAAAATAAAAAACATTTTAAATACAATATATTAATTTGGAATTATGCATTACTATGACTTATTAAAATTAATTATGTATTTATGTAACTGTATTGGCCCTTCAGGACTTTTATTGTGAAATTAGCGTGCTCGTTATTCTTCCTTTTTTGTTTTACTTTTGATACTACTTTTATTTTTTATTACAAAAAAATAATACTTCCGGTACCAAGGTTATTACATAGTGGGCGTTGACAGTTTAGCTTTATTTTGCACAGGGTAAACAAAAATATTTTCATCATCTCTTTGGCAGTGTAGAAGGTTTTTATTTACTTTTAATTAAATAGAGAGCAGCGACTGAGAGCAAACTTTAATGAAGGCACTTCCGCTTTTACCAGCTGCTTAGAGGATCATATTCTGCTCATCAAAAGGAGAACATCCGGTGTAGCAAAAATAGTTGACGCTGTGAAAATTTGAAACGAATCTCACTTACGAATCCATGACATCTGCAGTGTTTTTGGCCTGATTGTTCTTTTTTCTTTCTTTCTTTCTATGCTATTTTTTCATGAAATATAAATGTCATCCCATTAATGAGTCATTTTTAAATTGAATTGCTTGTTAGAAAACCATAATAATCATTAATCAAGGTACACTAATGAATATTCACAAATAACGTTATTAAATACACATAATTTTATCCATATGCATATTCATATACACAGACTCAAACACAGCTAAGTATTCACACTAACAAGCACGTCCATGAACGTGTTTTAATGAAATTACGCTGCAAAACAGCTCCTACATGCTAATCTGAAAGTAACGTTCACCAACGTTCAACGTCCCCCAACAAATATGGTTCAACCATGCGAATCGACTCTTACTGTTCACTTAAAAGAGTCGAATCGTTTGTGAACGAGTCGTCACTATGTCTTACGGCTCATTTACTCGACTCTCGGTGTTCACTTAAAACAACCGATTCAAAGAGCCGAATCATTCCCGAACGAAGCATTACTATTACCGTGGCTCATGTAAGCGAATCGGCTCTCAGTTCACGTAAAGGAGCTGACTTTAAGAGTGTGTGAACGAGTCATCCCTGCTCCTTACTCAGATAAAACGTATGAGAATCGTTCCAAAGGTTCACTTGAGAAAAGAACCGACTCGTTCGAGCACCACGCATCGTCTCAGGCAGTGGGCCAGGTGGAACGTCACAGCCTGTGAATGCGAGCTGTTAGCCAATCAACGAGCAGGAGGCGGGAGCTGTCTTACCATCGTCAGGGTAATCATAACCCTTCCGTGAAAATACTTTTCCCAACTTCACACAGCCCTTCTCTCAAATTTCACTGTCCCAGCAGTGCGATCGCGAGGCATGGCTTACCCCTACGGCGGAGTGAGTTTTATATCTATTTTTTTTATAGCGTACTGCGCATGTCTTTATGAAGCTTACCAGATTATTGCAGGGGTGGGGGGGGTGTTTAGAAAAAAAAAAGATATGGGATAATAACGCTAATTTTGTCATAGAGCACACATCTGTGTATAGTTGTAAGAGAAATAAAAAGATCTGAAGATATCATTAAGCTCAAAGAAAGCGAATGGTGATGAAAATGTCTAGCTGATCAGAGGGTGGGTAGGTGGGCGAGGGTTGTTTTCCAAACAGGGTTAAATCTGTTTATCTAACAAGGCATCTGTCTTGACCAGCCCAAAATTGAAATAGTCTGGGTATTTATTTGTTTATTTATTTATTTTTTGTAATTATGTTGCTTAGCTGTAGTTTATAAGTATACAGGGGTCTACAATTAATGAACGATTTTTTTTGGCATGGGAAAGAATAAAGGCAACCCCGTGCTTTTAACCGAAATGTATCGGTTATTTAAATAAAGAGGAAGTGTGTGTGTGTGTGTGTGTGTGTGTGTGTGTGTGTGTGTGTAAGCGGAGGAAATTGAAATTGTCATACTAAAGATTTATTAAATAGCCTTTTAAAGACTTTTAAAAGTGTCAAGAGCACTGAACCGGTTTGGTTGGAAAAATAGACCTTCTCTAAGATTACTTGAAGTGTTGTGTATTCAGTCATCTTGCTCTTTACACTCAGGAAGTAGCTCCTTGTGCTTCTTAGTTTCTTCAGTAGGCTATATAGCGTTTTTTTAAAGCATATCTCTACCCTAAAACACATGAAATGTGTTTACACTGACATATACGTGATGTGTTTAGTGATAGTCTTGCTAATTTGATGATTGATGCTGTTTTTTTATTATTTCCTTGAGAAGTTGGTTGTGTTCCTCTCTGACGTCACCAGGGGGACGTTATTAGACAATAGCAATTTTGGTGTTACAAGTAAGAGCTGGATTTCTTGTTGGTCATCTTGCAGCGCCGGTACAGTGTTATATTAATGATAAATGTAGTGGAGACATTATACGCAGGACTGTTCTGGAGTATAACGCAGTAATAACGTTAGTAAGCGATTTCACAAGGTGACTTTTTCTCTGTTAATCAGGAAGGAACTCATAGTTCTTACATTTTCCTTGAGTTTCCTTTCTTGTTTAGAGGTTGGGAATTTGGGACCTCAACTTGAGCACAGTATAAATCCTACTGGCACAGATATCAGTAGGTAGCTGAATGGCCTTGTGGTTAATGTAAGAAACGAAGACCAACATGTTGAAGAAGGTAGTTTTACAATAATCCAGTCCACCAGATGTTAAATAAACATGTTATACATTATGGATAACAGCAAACAGAATAATCAGAGATTTCTCTAATGGTGCGTTTCATGTATAATATTATTAAGAAATTCATAACGAATTTGTAGTGTCTGATGATTATATTTGTTTATTTATTTATTTATTTAAATGAAATGTCTGCATTTCTTTAACCAATCCACACCACCGTGTTTACTGTCTGTCTACGGTGAAAGCTATAATTCTTTCACACTGTGGTAGAGAATGTGCACAGCTTCATCTGCAGCATCCAAACAGGTCTAAACCTGACCATCAAACTGAAAATTCTTTGGAAAAAAATCCTTTCTCTGAGAATAGGTGTGTCATTGGGCTATCAGAGATGGTCTAAAGCCATTTACGTATGTGGATTCCTCCCCCACACACATTTTTAGTGTTTTCACATCTCTAATACACACACACACACACACACACACGGTATGAAGGTATTATTGGAGCAAATATGACTGATCACTTGTGACTGTGGACTTAGTAGCACAGTCACAGAGAAAAAAAATGCTTCAGGCGTTGCAAACTTGTCGATTTTTTTTTTCTTTCACCCATACAGAACACAAGTTACACAAATCCTAGTCTACAAAACACAAATGAAGGAACTCACACGCTCACATTTGTGCTGCATTGAATATGATGCTAAACATATTCACTCAGCCGCATCGACGGATTTGATGTGATGCACAAATTCTGCACATCTACAAATCAGTATGTGAATTATGTGTATGCGAGTTGGTTTCTTGATTATTTTGAATATTTTTCCTCATGAATAAATTTTTTTTGTTCTTTGAGATTTTTGTGGTTCAAACAAAAGTCAATAGATCATATAGCTTTTGGCTAATCAAAGGAGCTCATCTGGGTGGCGAATGAGAGTAAAAAAAAAAAAAACTCCAGACAACCTTGTCTTCCAGAGCTGGCACCTGATGTTTAAGGTATGTAAGGTATGTTTTATATTTGATATCACTCATCATTAATACTGATGTCTATAGTTTTAATATGTGTACTGGTCAGTTATGTTGATACTCAACGTTTCTTAATATCTTACCTAACTTTATCTAAGCTGTCTTGAAACGAGAGGAATTACCTAAACTAAGAAACGTTGATTATGAATGCAGCCGGCCCGTGTGCATATTTAAACTAAAGTATAACGGTGGGTGGGAAAAAAAAACATATCTTTAACATCAGGTGCCAGCTCAGGAAGAGGAAGCAGTCTGGAGATTTTTTGTAACCATTGTTCAGACACCGAAACAAGCTCCTTTGATTGGATAAAAGTTCTCCGATCTCTGAACAGTGCTCACCGCTGGCTATAAAGACGCACACGTCACTTTTGCTTCAAACACCACAGTTACATGGTGCAAAATTGTGTAGAGATTCAAGCTGTTATAGATATTAAGTTTGTACTAGAAAAATCCGAAGGATCAAATGTATTTGTGAGGAAAATATTCCACAGGTGTGCAACTCTGATTGCAAGAATTCACATTTGACTTCACTGCACCATATTAACCGTAGGGGGGAAAAAGTGAGTGTGTGAGTTTCTTCATTTGTGATTTGTAATATAGGATTTGTTTGGTTGCAATCAAGAATTTGAGAAGGTGTGATTGTTGTGTTGTGTTTGTAGGAAAAAAAATCCTAGTAGTTTGCAACTCCTAAAGCATTTTTCTCAAATGGACTTCAAATTTATTAATACACATGTGACCATTTTTTACTACAAATTCCATGGTCACAAACAAAACCATTTAAAAAAGTAGTGAATCCCATTTTCTCATGCCTGTGTGGTAATTTGATTCACAAGAACGCTTGATTTTAAGAACAACAACACACCCACATTGTGCTGTAGAGGTACTTACCCACACATTTAGCTAATAGGAATATGCTATGTGACACACAAAACGTTATAGGATCAATAAACATGGTAGAAGTGGAATTTGTGAGGATAGGGTATGTATCAGTAGATTGTGGGTGATCAGTTGGGGCTGTGAGAAACAAGAAATGTGCTCTTTTGGAGAAATCCATTTCAATGCAGTGCCTGCTTTTTGTTTTGTTTGTTTTGCAACTATTCACAATCTTGTGTTTTTCAGAGATGTGCGCTCTCTGTGTGCCTCTATGTTTGTCTCTGTATTTCACTATATGACCATCTGTCTGAATTAAAATTTCTAGCTGAATGCAAACGTCCATTACAAAAAATACATTTCGTTGCACGTCTTTATTGAAGGCAGCCCAGTAAACACATCATCATCTATAGCAAGGGTCAAAATACAGGCAGGCAAATCTATCAAAGCCTCACCTATAATCATAAAGTTAAACAGACACAAGGGTCAAAGTCGTCATTGTTTCTTCATTGTCCTCAGAAGTGGTTTTAAAAAAAAACTTCACTGTATGCATAAACACGGTTAATTCTCCGTTTTAAACTTACTTTAACAGGCAGGAAAGGCATGAGCCGAGCACACCTGAGAATAGAGGAGGGGATGCGGCTGTAGCTGTTATTAATGTGGAGTTCGAAATACTTGCGCAGATCAATCCAATCTCTACATGTTTCCTTTCTAATCTGTTTGATTAGCTGGAAAAATCTGGAAAAAGATGACTTCAGGGATAGCACATACAAAATCGTGTTCTATTTTCTGTTTTCTCTGTCATACTCTGATGTTCAAAATGTATAAAGGTTGCCATGTATAGAATTGCCAATAAATGTCAATGAATATTGCGACAACAATATCGAGTAGGGACGATAATTTCACTGTATCACACAAGCCAAAATGGTGAGAATTATGAATTAAACCATAGAAATAGGTATGTTTGTTTTTTGTTGGCTGACTTGAATTATTTCAAAATAAAAGGCATTTTTTGGTGTAGATTTCTTTTATTTGACTCACTTTTTCATGGTTACTTGGAGCAGTTGTCCTTTTAGCTTGCCAGCTTGTAAAGTAAAGGATGTTTTTAGTAAAAGAGATTCATTCCATAGACTAGGAGTGTGTGGGACTCTGTCCAGTCCCTTCAGCTGCCACAGTGCTTTTGCTATCATATTTTCAGACACAGTATAGGATCTATTTATTAAATTGTAAACAAATGCGCAATTTAAATCACCCTAATCAGGAAAAAGCAGTTACTGAAGAACCCTATGCGCTCCCATGTTAATGAATATAGTTTTGAAAGTAAAATCCACCTGGTTCTGTGTCATTTTTTATGTAATTATATTTCTTTATAGCCACAGAAACTGGCATGGCAGAAAGAAAGTGCTAGTCTATATGCTAGTTACAACAGCAACTCGCACGCTCACATTTTTGCTGCATTGAATATGATGCTAAACATATTCACTCACCCGTATCGACGGATTTGATGTGATGCACAAATTCTGCACATCTACAAATCAGTATGTGAATTATGTGTATGCGAGTTGGTTTCTTGAATATTTTGAATATTTTCCTCATGCATACATTTTTTTTTTGTTCTTTGAGATTTTTGTGGTTCAAACAAAAGTCAATAGATCAGATAGCTTTTGGCTAATCAAAATCAAAGGAGCTCATCTGGGTGGCGAATGAGAGTGAAAAAAAAACTCCAGACAACGTTGTCTTCCAGAGCTGGCAAGATAAATGACATCTCGCCATGAATATAGCCATAGAAGCTGGCATGGCATGGCATGGCAGAAAGAAAGAAAGATGTAATGTAATGTCTACATAAATTCTGTGTGTTTTTGCTGTTTTGCTTGTTCCACTTGTACTTCCATGATCCATCCTTCCAGTAGCCTATACTTAGTCACACATGCTTTCTATGATAGTCTCTACGCTAGTTACAACAGCTACTGCACAGATTTTACCGTAGTATTTTCCCCATTAAATCTCTTTATCTCAGTATCTCTAAACACAAAGGATGGGGCTTTGTATCTTGGGTTATTTAAATGTCAGGATGATGCAAATGGCAGAAGGTGTAATGGCATGTACAGCAGGTTCAAACATGAAATGATTCACAGTAAATGAACACAGCAGTAAACCAGCTCTTTGAATTTGACCATTTGTAGCATTCAAGGTCTTTTTTGGCCCACACGTGGATAGACTCTTAAGACATGAGACATTACAAGTAGTCTTTGCCAGCTTATTGCATATATTCATTCATTTGTGCTTTTAATTGTGAATTAACTTTCAGATAATGGTGTGGTTACAAGTAGACAAAAACTTCTTTTAGGTTTTGACATTTATATAAGTGCAATTTAAGGTGCATTGAACATCCAAAAAATGAATGATGTGACCAAAATTGTCTTTTCTAGCTGCCATGTCTTCTCACAACAGGGAATTTTGCCTAATCAGGCAAGTTGTTTGTGCTGCTTGTATCAGTCACTGATGAGCAGTGCAGGCGAGCAAGCCAAGCCCTGTTTGTAGTACAAATAGGGCAGAAAATTGATGAAGGACAGAAATTATTGTTGATTGCTGTCATTCTGCTGCTTGGTTTTTTTTTTTTTTTTGTTTTAACAATTGTATTGTGATTTTAAGTTTTTCCGAACGGTTTTATTTTGTACACAACACTGTTGGATTCTTGATTGTGATTGGTCATTTTCTGTAACAGTAGCTCTGACAGTAATGCCATCTGCAAGGCAAATCACAGGGTTAAAATATCATTCTTGTATTTTTAAAATGCTTTCTATAGTAACAAATTATGGATGGCATGTACATTGCTGACCCTCCTTGAAAAAGGTTTGTAGTTTCACTCATGTTGTGTATGTTTTGACCATGGACAGTGGTTGAATTCTCAGAGTCTATGAGCAAAGGTCAAAGGTATGAGCAAATGGGCAGCAGGGTGGTGCTGCTGCTGTTGCTGCTACTGTTACTGGAAAGCTTTTGTGAGTCTCACTCTGAAGATGACTTCTACTAAATTTGGTGATTATGATATTTCTAGGAGGCAGAGTGAAAAAACCATTTTGGACAAAATCCAAGATGGCAGAAAATAAGTAATAATAAGTAGGTGGAAATTGACCTAGGAATGCCTGGCTTTTACATTTTGCTCACATGGTTCAAAAGTTATGACCAAAAATGCACTTCCAAATTCGGCTCAAATTTGACCTGATGGTGGCGCTAGAGTGTTGTTAACACTTGGTCCAAATTTTGTCAGAATGTTCCTTAGATCTTCACCAATCAGAGTGCCACATTTTATTTTTTAACAGACACTTCTATGGGCTGTCTGTTACGTACTTACGTGAGCTCACAGATCCGCACAGTTGGGTAACGTCTTTTAAGAGACATGTTATACACAGTGACTTTAGTTTTCTCGAAAGGAAATTAGTGTTTTTTACTATTATTTCCCTTATCCATTTGTGCACACCCAATAAAAATCTGCATAATTAAGTCTGAATATCTTTTCTGCATTTCCATAGCAAGACCCTTCTTTCCAATGAAAGATCTTTCTGAAACTCTATAGGTTTGGTCTTTTCTTAGCCTCAGTGATTATCCAAATCTGACATTAATTTCTTTGGAGAAACAGCAACTCAGCCACTGTAATTAATTCTTATCAGAAATGAGTTGGTAAATGTTGTGCTGTACAGTAGCTGTATGAAATTTTAAAATGCTAACAGTAACAAGGACTATTTATGGTTGCTGAAATGTTGGTGAATACCATTCCCAATGTTTGTGGTATACCCTTGTTTAAAACCCTTATTATCTTTTTATTTACCCTGCCTTTCTGCATCTTCCTCTGTTTATTGCTCAGTATGGTGGTCAGATGCCAGGGGGCCCGATGGGCGGCCCTCCCCCAGGATCTTTCCCACACCAGTATGGCGCTTTTCCAGGCACCTTTGCTGCACCTCCTGCCCAAGACCCCATGTGGGGTTACTTCACTGCCATAGCCGGCCAGGTGAGATCTCTACACGGTTGAATTATTCTGTTTAGTTTGCACTAACTGATCGATCCAAAGCCTGATATTCAGATTTCTTTAAGGTACCCATTTGCAATTTTAATACTGAATACTAGCTAAGTGTGTAAGTGAAATTTACAGGAAGCCCTGCCCTGTGTGTTGAATGATCATGAGATTTTGTGTTGGTAGGATGGTGAGGTGGATGCTGAGGAGCTCCAGAGGTGTTTAACACAGACTGGCATCAGTGGCACTTATGCTCGTAAGTTGAGAGAAATAAAGTGTAATTGTTAAAAAAAATCCCCAAATCTAGTATAAATAGTTTAGGGTTGCATTTCCCGAAATGAGTGGGCATTATTTGATGTGTTTAGATGAAAACCTGCCAAATGATCCCCCTGTGCTGTGGTGCGATCAAATACAAACCTTTAAAAATATCTCAGTGACAAGCTTATTAGTCGTTGAATATTTAGGTAGCTCATTGGTACAAAACAAATGGCTACATGTCAGCACTATTGTAATATCTTTTACAGTTTTTATTATAGTTCAAAACACTGTAGGTTTTTAAGAATTAGTCACAATGCATATAATATGGTAATGACGTAAATGAACCTGAGCTCCATGTGAATCATTAAACCTGAATGTAGTAAATAATCTCTTAGATACATGATTATAGGTCATGGTTGGGGAGGCACGTGGCCTTGTAGGGCTTGTTTCATGGTTTGCAGCAGTCATACAATGCCCCCATTTTGACCACATCCTATGTTGACATGTTAATGAAGAGTTGAGGTCATAAGTTTACATACCCCTTGCTAAATATGCAAAATTATATTAATTAAATCTTATAAATTACAAGGTTTTTGTATTTACTGCTGCCCTGAATAAGCTACTTCACATTCAATAAAATAACTAAATTTATTCAAATTAACCAGTTCAAAAGTTAACATACATTTGATTCCTAATCCTGAATGCTTAGTGACTGTGTTTATGTTTTGGGGGAGTCCTTTGTTTGTCCTGTAAACTGCACACAGAAAAATCCATCAGGTCCTGCACATTTTTTTTTGCTTTTCCAACATCTGCATATTTGACCCCTTTCCGACAGAAGCTATATGATTTTTAAGATACATCTTTTCACTTTGAGGGCAACTAAGTGACTTGCAAACAACTATTACAAGGTGCAAACATTCACACGAAGGCAACACGAGACATTATAAGAGCCAGGGGGGTGTAAAAATTTGAGCAGGGTGATTAATGTAAATTGTTTTGCGTTTGGGGAAACGTAAAAATTTTATGTAGCTTTTGAAGGGCATGACTAAATGAAAAAATAAGATCTTAATAACAATAATAGATAAAATATAATAACAATTTACACTGATCATCCGGTTCAAAACTGTGCAGATTCAGCAAGGGGTATGACCTCACCTGTGCATGAACAAGCCACCCAGGGGTAAAATATTAACCGTATTTGATTGGGTACAAGAGAAGTTTCATGTTATGGCACTTGTGAATTCAGTGATAGTACTGATGTGTAGTCCACAAGATTACGTAACATTTTAACAGGAAGTTGGTGTAACTTGCCTAAAACAAAACTAACTTTGTACAACATGGGAACATGGGCCTTATATATACCTTTAAAATCCCATCTATGGCTGCTGTAAGAATTCTTGGCACAAGTTTATAAGAGTGACCTTGTGACCAGAGGGAGTATGCCTGGGACTTTTTATTTAGGACAGTAGCAGTCTGAAAGCAGTAAAGTGTGAAGTGTTTTAAAGTGGCTTTTTTTATTGTGTACTATGACTATCATTTCTCATCAGGGTTCATACAGCTAAAAAGGTAATACAAGCATAGCTGTGGAACATCAGGATGATGAGATTAATATATGTATAGAGATGACCTCAACAATATATATAAGAAATATCCGGAGGAACAAACAAAAATAACTGAAAGAAAGTACCATTTGTTTATATCGAAATGTGTAATTCAGTGATGTTCATCTGGACAAAATTGTACCCATACTGACGGTCTGTCATGTTGTACCTCTAAGAGCAAATTGCTTTGCACTGATTGTTTAAATATTAATGTATTCATATTAATTTCCCTCATGGCTTCCCTCTCCTGTTTTTCTTTCTATGGCAGTCTGCATTACAAACAACATGCCTTGTTCTGTCTCTTCCCAAAGCAATTGTAATTTTTGTAACTTCTTTATTATGCTTACATCCACCTTTTTTAAATACTGTCTCCTAGCATCAGTCACTGATCCATGAGCTATGAATAGATTTACTTGTATTAAATATGTGCAAAAAAGGCTTATAGGAATCACTTGCTAAGTCCTTCATTGTTAATAAAAATTAATAATGCTCAGGAAATGCATCTCAGTACATTATTTAATAACCTTATTTCATTTGTTTACAGCCTTCAGTTTGGAGACCTGCAGAATTATGATTGCCATGCTGGATGTATCCTTTAAAGAAATGTGAGGGAGAAAATCATTTTTTTAATATCTAAATGATGTGAAGATATGATTGATCTTCTGCATCATAACCTTGTAGTTTGACTTCTGGAGTGAGCCTACATCCTACATATCAATACATTTATAGTCATAACTGTACAAGCTAAAATTGCATTTAGTGGATCGTTGTTTATTAGTTCGATGTTGTTATCACAGTGATTTCATCTATGCCAGTAGAGCAAAACGAAAGGCTACACTCAAGTAATCACTCTTTACAACCATGATGAAAAGCATCTCGGAATACACAACATATTGAACTATAAGACGAGGCAACATTTTTCATAATCTTCACATGACTAATTTGGCCATTCCTCTTCTTCTGGCCTTTTTCTTTCAGCAAGGCATTTCTAATTACAGAACTGTTGCTCACTGCATTTTTGCTATAGACTGTTTTCTCTAAAATTCCCAAGAGATCAGTTGTTTCTGAAGTACTCAATCCAGGCTCCGATTTGCAGAATTTGAACCTATCATGTTAGGTCAGCAGCTGGTTGATTTCCTTAACAGTGCTTGTGTAGAGAGATTATTCAGGTAAGATGGGCTTCACTGAGTTTAAGGAGTTGTTTGGTGCACTGAATGGCTGGAAACAGAACTTCATGATGGTGGACCGAGACAACAGCGGCAGTGTGGAGCCTCATGAGTTGTCTCAGAGCATAACTAATATGGGTGAGTTGACTAAGATTGCTCAGCTTAGTTCGATCATAAATTAAATAAACATTTTAATAAATCTAACAATTAGTAGAATTAGCAGTATTAGTAATAATAAGTTGCTGGTACCTGGAGTAGGATGCAAGACATGCCTCATAAACTCAGCATAAACCTTTTGTTTTCAAATTGAATTCTACAATTATAATCATGGCAGTCCATGCCAACCACAAAGTGTCATCCAATCAAAGTACCCAGAGAAGAGTCAGATTTACAATGTCACAACGTGGCATACATAGACAAACTAATCAAGGACTAACACAGTATAGGTGAATACATTCAGGTAACAAATTAATCACAGGATGAAGGAGAAACAGGACCAGAACAGAAACCTCTTGTGTCAACAGTAGCACTGAGATTATATTTTTTTTTACGCATTTCACAGGGTACAGAGTGAGCCCTCAAGCTTTGGGGTGCATCATCAAGCGCTTCAGTCGGGGAGGCAGGATCTATTTTGATGACTATGTGGCCTGCTGTGTGAAACTCAGGACTCTGACAGGTGAGTGGCAAGATTGTTATGAAAGAACTGGCAAATGTAATGAAATGAAAAGGACTTGGTCATATTTTTTGTTCAGTTTCACCCTTTTGAGTTCTGTCACAGATGAACTGGTTTTCTGAGTGTTTGGGCATGTTTAGATGTACGCGCATGGCTGTACGTACTTCGTAATCAGTGCGATAAACAAGCTAGAGGAATAAAGAACAATATTTAAAATGAGTGGGAAAGGTTCGCAAAATGTAGAAAAAGGTTTTGAAAGATACTGAGCAAGATATAAGCAAATTATGTTTATTATTTCAGAAGATAATCTATGTAGTTTATTTCCCATGTTGTCTTAAACGTTTGCATATTTTAAAAGTGTGGAAACTGGTTTTCCTCTGTTTTCTGCATATTGGTTGTTATTGCGCTATGGGGTGCTCCGGGAAGATGTGAAATCTGTACCTTTTCTTCACTTCTTCAGTGGCGAAAAAACATGTTCCTTATTTTTACTGTCTGTTTAAAATTTCATCAGCTTCACGCAAGTGATGCATTTGTGTACTCTTCTGTGATCTGTAAATAACATGAAGTGCAAGCAAGCGCAGCTTAAAGGTGCATTAGTAAAGATTGGGGCTATAACATTTAAGTAGCTGGATTTCAGCATTATTTATTTTTATTTTATTTGTTTAACTCTTCGAGCCTGTTTCATGTTTACAAATCTCCACCCCTAGGATGTACATCAACCAATTAATACACTTGTCTTTACTTTATCACGGTTTACTTATCTTTCAGTTTTTTTTGTACAAGTAAGAAAATAAAATATGATTATTGCACCTTTAAGTTATTTACAATTTTATTATGAGTGCCCACGTACTACCATGAAAAGCAGAAAGAAAAATGTGAAATTCTTAGCAAAAAATTTCTGAAAACATTGCTTATTTGTTCTCCAAAAGACAAAGCTGCCCATGACCAGTGGATATGTTATTTTCTAACTCAGTATTATTTATCAGCAACAGGTCAGTAAGTGAAACAATGACTTCCTAGAGGATGCGTGCTTGCCTAAGATTACTATACTTCCTATTACTATACTTCCTGCTGTGATCATAATAACCATCCTGTTCTCTTCATCTCAGGACTCAATTCAGTATTTATTTCTAAATCACCTTTAACATTGGACAATGTCACAAATCAGCTGTACAGAAATGTATACATTCAGGATAGAAATTAGAAATTTTAATGTGCATGCCAGAGACTATGATGGCAAGGTAGTGAGGACAACGATATGAGGAAGTAACCTTAAGAGGATCCAGACTTAAAAGGGAACCCATGCTTATCTGGGTGACATTGGATAGTGCAATTATAATTAATTTACCTTCTATAACTGTGCACCATTGTGTACCGAGGGAATTTCTTTGAGTTTTAACATCAAGTCTATCTTACCTCTCCCACCTCTTATCTCACCAAGCATTCCATTTACTTAGTAATGTTTGCTTTTTCTCTATATTACTGCCACTGTCACCTCTGCCCTGTTTCTTAGAGATCTAAACCTATATCCAGACTTTTGTAAAGCTGCATTGTGACAGTGCTTACATTAAATAAAACTCAGTTGAGTTCTATCAATATATACAAATGCTTCTCTCTTCATTGAGTGTGCTATTATCCAGCTAATTCACCAGAATGAGCTAATATTACTTTGAGGACTATTAGTGTAATATACTATTGGTAAAATGCAGTATATAATTTTTTTTTTTTTTTTTTTTTGCAAGCCATTTTCACACACTGTGTTTTTCTACAGAGATCTTCAGAATGAGGGATGTTATGCAACAAGGAACTGTGAACTTCGGTTATGATGATGTAAGTAACCCATGGTGTATGTTTCAGTGCTGCGAGACAATACCAGTAATATTAATACATTTACGATTATAGTGGACAGTGGGAGTTTTTTTTTTCCTTTTTAAGTATCAAAAGGCCATTTATAAATAAATAAATAAAAATAGTCAAACACCTCATCTACAGTTTCCTCCACAGGATATCTCTTACTCAGTTTTAGAAATGGAAAAATAGAAAAATAAAATAGCAGCCACTGTATAACTAATAACACCAATGTACCATATTATCTACAGGTTTTATATTATTCACAAAAACGAATTAATTTACGTCTGTTACATCTGTTTCCTCTTACAGTTCATCTTGTGCACCATGTCTATCTGAGGACCATTGGACAGAGTTCCTGATTTCTGGAGGAACAGAAGTATAATAATGTGTGTATATAACCTATAATATATGAAGCCACTGGCTAATATAATATTGTAAAATGTGCCACATTTTTTTAATGGATTAGGAGATTTGTTCACTGGTCAGTAAAAAGCATTTTCTGATGTAAAGCCATTTGCAGCTTCTTTATAACAGGACAGACCACATCAGCCATTTTTGATTTTGTGCCAACATAATATTCGCTTAACTTGTTATCTAGTTTGATGCCAACAGTCACTAATTGTGTAGATTTTGTTAATAAATTTACATTTTAAACTGGTGTATTGTATTCATAATGAAGCTTGGTTTTCTAAAAAAAAAAAAACTAAAACAACTGAGATTAGTGAAGAGCTGCTGAAATAAATGTCTAATGGTATATGGGAAGAAAGATATCATTTAGAACACACGTTTCATCATTAAATCTCTGTTACAAAATGGGCTAGAATAGAATATTTCTAAATCAAGCTTTCAACATAGAATTAAGTGTCGTGGTCATTGTAATAACAAACTTCTATAAAAATTAAACATATCCAATATCTACATACATATGTATATTGTGCACATATTTTCTATGAACTGTGACTTTTTTTTATTTCTTTGGCACTGGCAATTAAAAGTGGAATAAAGCAAAAACGACATGTACACATGATGCTGCTGCATGACTTCACAAAACTGTTTTATTACTCACCACAAAATACAAAATTAATATATATTTCTTGCTTTGATACATATATATTTTTATACTTTTTTTAAATGCTGGAATCCAAGAAGAAAAGAACAATTACAATCAAGACGGTCAAAGTGTGCAAGACAGGCAGGGGGGAAGGTGGTGGTATAGAGAAGACAGAAGAACAAAGTGAGAATCACGTTCAGTTCCCTTCAAACTGCATAAACCCATCAAATAGATCTTGGTCAGATTGGATCGTGGGCTAAGGTCCCTAAACCACTCATCCTCAGTCATCCATTAATGCAACTGGAGACAAGAGAATCCTGGGAGAAAACACTCACAGCGCTGCTGAGGTAAAATCAGGATAAAGCCATCACTATGGTTACAAGACAGGAAACGGAGGCAGAGCAAATGCGAGGAAGGGGGGGTTAATCAACTCGTTCTGTTTCCAATACTAAATAATAAGGAGCAATCCTCAAGGTGCGGTTTGGAGATGTCTGTGTGTGAGAGATTCAGTATGCTCGATGAACTGCAGATGAGATGATGTAAGATGAGTCTCTACTTTAGGAAACAGGCTGAGTGGTGGTTGGAGAAGTGTGTGTGTATGTGCATGTGTATGTGCCTACATGCTGGAGTGGTATGGAAGCAGGTTTAGACACATGAGGACCAGGTAGTTGCTGCTCATGCATGAATGTGTTCTGAGTGGATTATATGTGTGTGGTTTTCAGGCCTACGTTAAGGGCTCACTGGGGCAGAGCTTTAAGAATAGCATTGACTTCTTCAGCCACAGCGGTCAGAGCAAACTCAAACTGGTCCTGTGGATAGACAAGAGTACACGCATCAACTCAACAGCAAAGCCAGCATCATTTCTGCTTACATTCAGTATTTATTTTTGGTTACCCTAACCTTCATAAAACATCTTTTTATGATCATATTCCCTACATGAAAATCTCTGAAATGTCTGATTTAATACTGCACATGTGACTGACAATTAGTATTGTGTCACAAAATATAAAAGCCAGTCATGTTACGATATGCCAATGTAGGTCTTGTAGTTCAGAGAACAAAGGGATAATGTAGATACATTTCCAGTTTTTGTTATATGGTTTTTAAAAAAAAATCTGTATTTATTCTAGGTATTTCTGTGCCTTTTTCCATTATCTACTACTATGTCCAACAATATTTTGTACATAAATAACCAAACAAAACAGAAAAACACATTTCAGATAACAGTGACTCACGCTGTAACCTTTCCACTCTTTTAGAAGTGGAAAGAATTCAAAGTGATACAACCAAATATCAGTTACGTCACTGTACTTTGGTACATTATCATATATGATATGAAATAACGTATTTGGTAATAACAAGTAACACAATTCTGGTTAGGGAAAATATTCGAATATGGAATTCCTGTCATCTTATACTTGTGTCCTTCAAAATGAATACTACATCTTAAAATCTTGTGACTTTTATTTTGAAAGGCACATATTAAGAACCTAGAAAGAATATTTTTCTTACTTGACCTACACTATCATAGCATAATATTTCTATACTTTCTGAAGTACTCATATTTGTATCAACACTATCACAAACCTAACTGCTTGTGTTACCTTTGTGCGCACCATTCCCGGTCTCTGGTCACGAATATGCTCCAGGGTTGCAGCAATATCTATTTCCTTCACCCCTATGTCATAAAAAAACAACATACATTTCAGTCACAGCATTTCCCAGAAAACCAATAGACCTGACAAGGTTATCCTTTACAAGAAACAAAGAGAAAGGAGGATGACACATCAAGAAAGACTATAACGTAATTTTCAATTGTGAATCAAATACATTATTGGCCACAGTGCCATTACAACAACATTTAATATTTAAGGTTATTAGCACAGGACTGTGATTTAAAGAAAGGTTAATGAGTATATTATTTTCATAGCCTAAGAATCCACCTTTTGCCATGCGGTTCAGAACCATGTCAATCAAGATGTATGTTCCAGTCCGGCCTGTACCATCACTATAGAAAAAAAGGGGAGTACAGTTATAATAGAATTCCAGACTAAACCAATTTATTACACAGCTAAACAGCTAAAAAGATGTTTAAAACAAAATTATACCATTATACTGTTCAATGCTTGATTCTAATTGATCAGAATATGTTCATTAATTTAGATAGCAGCTCCTTCATTAGTGATGGTTGCAAGGTTTATGTTAATCTGATCCTTCTAATACATGAAATTTCCTCTATCACATCATGTGGACATTGATTCATTTTCTATAACAGCATACCCTGTTGTATATATTTTCTACATGCACTCAGTTGGCACTTTATAAGGTACTCCTAGCTTATAATACATATGTTCATATGATCTTTTATCAGGTACGCCAACCACTGACATGTGTTACAAATATGAGCAGCGGTGTTGCTGGAATGCATGAACACCTTGATATCACTTCAAGATCGAGAATAGTCACAGGCAGGGATGATGGACGAGGATAATTGCGGATGTGGAAAGAGTGGTATTTAATGCCCGTACGCCACGGGCTAAGTGGTCCATTTAAGTGCTAGTTGGCCTTGTGTGTAATAAATTTGGACAGTAAGTGTACATCATTGCTGCACCTATTACACTCTTATCAGCACCACCATACACAGTACAACATGTAGTCAAATCCAAAATCTCATATCCACACTAATATTTACATTTGAATTTGTAAAGAAGCATTTCACTACATCATACTTTTTTAATGGTTGTGTATGTGACAAATAAAATTTTAATATCAATTTAAATATTAGATGCCAGATGTATATTAAGATACAACCCAAATAATATCTAATCAACTGAGACCTTATTGGTTGTCTTTTTCAAGGTTAAACAAATTGTTCATAGCAACAGATGGGCTACAGTCAGGAAATATATATCTATAAAGTCACCAGTATAGATGGGACCAGATTAAAGAGCAAACAAATGCAAAATAGCTAATAAAGAGAAAATGTGGTGGTAGCAGTTGTGTATGAAAGTGTTTGCTTTGAAACAGTGTACCTGCAGTGGACAATAATTGGGCAGGAGCGTCCTCGGTAGCATTTATTAACCTTCCTGTGGGGAAAGAGGCAGAGGGAGACAAAATGCAGGGGGAAAATGCCGATCCATTAAGGAGCAATACACCATGCAGTGTTCACATCCATGTCACACTTCAATTCGATAGAAATTCAGAAGGTAAACAAGACCCACGATAAAAGACTGGGGAAATTCATATAAACACCAGACAGACATTGCCATTTGAACAAAAAAAAAAAAATCTATGTTGAATAATAAATTGCTTACTATGTCCTGTAGTTAATGAGCAAAAAACATTATTAAATAGTCTAGCAACACGTTTACAATGGCATGTTAATGCAAGCATTTCTGAATATTAATTATATATATATATATATATATATATATATATATATATATATATATATATATATATATATATATATATATATATATATATATATATATATAGCTCTGGAAAAAAATGACCACTGCAAAATAATGAGTTTCTTATGTTTTTTCCTTCCAGGTTCATGTATTGGTGAGATGAACAGTTTTGTTTCATTTTTTTGTGAACTGCTGACAATATTTCTCCTAAATTCAAAATATAACTATTGTTATTTAGAGTGTATATTTAAAGGAAATGACAACACATCAAAATAACCCAAGATCATGCAGTATCTGCAGAGCTTTAATAACTCAAATAAAACAAAATGCAAATCATTTGTAAACAAATTGTGTTAATGCTTTGGCTAAATAACATTAAGAAATCAGTATTTGGTGGAATAACCTCGATTTGCATGTGTTTTTGGCTCCATGCTCTCCACCAGTTTTTCACATTGCTGTTGGGGAACCTTATACCACTCTTTTTGCAAAAAAGAAAACAGCTCAGCTTTACTTGATGGTTTGTGACCATCCATCTTCCTCTTGATGACATTCCAGAGGTTTTCAATAGGGTTCAAATCTGGAGATTGGGCAGTGGTCTCTTATTTTTTTCCAGAGCTGTATATATATATCACAGTATCAGTTATATGCTATGCCATCCTGACCCTTTTCATCACTAGCTTGGCGATAATAAGTTATGACTTTTATTTGATATTACTTTAGTATTGCTAGAATTCCAATAATTGTATGTGAAATGCAGAGATTAAAGCGTTGACATTACGGGAAAATGTCTGACATCAGAATCCAAATTATAGCCAAAACAAGCTGAAATGTTTTTTTCATTTATATTTTATTATATGTTTATACCAATAATATCTTTAAATTTTCTTGATTGCATTCAAAGTTCTAGGGAACTAGCATGAAAATGTGTCTTTAAGCCACATCAGAAAGGGATTCTGCTAAATATTAAGATGCTAAAGTAAAGAAGTTTAAATTTGAGTTAGTTAGTTAGTTAGTTAGTTAGTTAGTTAGTTAGTTCGTTCGTTAGAACTTGATGCATACTTTTTAACACACTCACAAGCATGAGTGGGATACGCATGTTTTTCATGAAAATTTACTAGATTTTCATGAATACCAAATATCGTGTATAAACACTCATTTACAATAAAATCTCTTCATATGCAGTTCAGTAACTGCTTGCTGATATTGTATAGCTGAAGCCAGTAAACTTTTCATAAACTAGTTCACATATCTTAGATCTCAGTATCTGAGTCTCTGTTTACCTGAACATATTGTAAGCAACTTATATAACACTAGCCAGTCCTAACAAAATACTTTGTTCATCATTAGTATCAGCTAGCTAACCAGATCATTATGATGTTTATGCGTGGAATACAGACGTTCACAATTGCAAAGATCACTGCTGTGTTTAAAATCTGACCCATCTACCAAAGTATGTGATCAGAATCCATATAAATGGGGTTCACCGTTGCTGTTTTTGCATGCAGGGGTACTTTAACAGAAAGACACACAAATCGACAGATACATAGTTCAGAACAAGAAAGAAAGTGAAAGGGTGTGATACATAGAAATGGTAGGAGGAGGAGGATGAATGGAGGAGGAGGAGGAGGAGGATGAAGGAGGAAAAGGAGACTTTGAGGCGATGGAGCGTACCATCAGCGTTGCTCTTGCTGCAGCCACACCTGTCCGTGCTCATTTTTGTGACTATGCAACTGGAGTCAGATTACTAGCTGCAAACCACAAAAATGACACAGACAGCTGTGCAATACCACGGGCCCCGCTGCGCTCCATCGCACATGGAGAGAATAGAAAGATTGAGAACGAAGGAGCAAGCAAGAAGGCACAGAGATGCAGATAAGTGAGAAGATAAAAGACAGATGGAAAAAAGAAGATAGAGTACAAGACAAATGAGGACATAGAAAGAATGATGTCTAAATGATGCAAGTGACAACAACAAAACAGGAATAAAGAACATGAAGGCTAACAGCAAGGGGAATAATGTTTGCTGTAGATGGGGGATAAATATATGTGCAGTACCTGCGGAAGTCCAGCAGAGGGCGCGTGGAGGTTGGTATACCCTGCGCAGGCCAGCTCAGAAAGTGGAACTGGGTGAGAGTGCGAGTCTCCTGCGTCTGCACATTTTTCAGATAGAAGCTCCGTACCAGGAAGTCATTGCACCAGATGTGTTCCGACACCAGGTTCACCTGTGTATGATGTGACCTTTGCAGTCAGCTTACAATTTAATCTGATCAAACAATCAAGCTATGTACCCAGATTTCAAAACCCATAATATGAACAGAAACACACGTACCTCATAGATGTGGTACAGGGATGAGCCCTCATCAGGCCAATAGCGATCACACTGCTTCTCTCCATCCTCAACAAGCGCAGTCATCATCACAATCACAGTGCATCCGTTCTCCCAGACCATCTACAAGAAAACAACACACACAAACATATCACTCAGCCATTCTGCTGGGAATAACACTGAGCACAGATCAGTACAATAGTACAGGTGCTAACAGGGTGAAGAGAAAAGTGAGAATTAAAGTCATTCTGTCTGTTTTTTTTTCATGGAATGGAAATCTGGCATTAAGTAGTTCTGGTTTGTTTATTGTAATTGCAAAGCAGAAATATTATAATCAGAAGCTATTGTCTATTACTTTAATATAATTTGTGTTATGTGATACGGAACATACAGACAGTATAATGCTATGCCAATCACCTACACTATATTTATTTAAAACAAAACAAAACAATACTTTCATAATTGATATTCTCCGGCTTGCTAAATCTGCTGATGATGTGTTTTAGTTGGGAGCTACATCTTTGTTGTGTTCTATTGCAAGTGCTGAAGAATACACATAATTTAAAGCGCTATTTCTCACATGCCTTAGTCTCCCTGTTAGGTAACCCTCTCTTCCCTTTATACTTCATAACACATTACATATTCATATATTCACTGCCACAACGAACAGCATGATGTTGCTCAGTAGCAATCACTCTGTGCTCCATTTCAGCAACTACTCCTCATCATTTCTTGGTCAGTACTTCATGTGCGACGAAGTCGCAGCAAGAAAAATATCGCCTAAATGTAGCTTATTCATACTGATTAGGAGAAGAAATGTCTTAAATAATATTGACTCTTACATTAGCCATAAAGAATTTTGAATAAAGTAATCACTTGCAGCTATAAGCAGGGTCCTTTATGAAAACTCGTACATGAATATTCGACTCTGAATGGTCAGAATATGTTGATTAGGACAGTTTGATTGTTCTTATATGTTATTGTTGTAGTGTAACAGCTCATTCACATAGACTTGTACTGTAGATGCTCCAAATGATCAGATGTGTCTGTTAATATTAATATAAGTTTTCTGTGAGGAGACGTTTAAGGAAGGTGTCAGCACTTTCTAACAATTTTTTTTTGACATTGATAATAAAGGGCTTTGCGAAATTTAACTATTTCACTCCATTCTGTGTAATATTTTCCCCCACGTTTTTCCCCATGCCAATTGCCCCCTTCCAGGCAGCTCTCCCCTGTCGTACAACAGCTACCCCATGGACAGCATGAACACATGCTTTCTCTCAGACAGCCTTTTTGAAGGCTGCTCAAGTGTGGAAGGTTGGACACTTTATGCACTCAATTTATGCAGCTTTGTTTACATAGAGGGGCTGGGCTACCAGGCACTGGATGAGAAGTTGGATGAGAAAAACTTTTTAAGATGGCTGCCATCACTTCGGTGGACAATACATCATACAAATATCTTTTAAATGAGCCCACGTTGTGTGATTTATTTTTAACATTTTAAAAGTTCTAGTTATAAGCAAATGAAGTCACAGTATGTGCATTTGATGTCATTTGCCATTGACTGGGAAGCAGTTTTAATTCTGATTAATAAAAAAACTGTTAGTGTTCCATTTGAGATGACTATAAAATTTATACACTAGACTGCAGAGTACATAGTGCATAGTCATTTGGGACACAACTCAGGTGTCTCAGTGCAGTGATATTTTCCTAAATACTAGGTTAATAAAAGCTGTAATATTAGTGCAATTTTGGTCGAAAGTGTCCATATTCTCCATATTAGTGAAGGCACATTCATGTTTTGCTCTGCAGGCTGAAAAAGGGGGGAAAATTATTCTAAAAAATTAAACAATTATGTGACATGGCTTAGCACTAAGTTAAGCTTGCATCTGAGTTGAGAGCTGTAAAGCACATTCAGACATAGTGAATTGGTTCCAAATTAAAATTAACAATTGGTACCTGAAGTTATGTCTTGGCTAATTCTCTTACACGCTAATTCACACACACACACACACACACACACACACACACACACACTGACCTGCCAAAAGTCAGAGATGGTATGCGAGAGTGGTCCTTGGGTGGCAATGTACGCTGGCATTCTTGGGTCATGCTCAATCTAAGAGGTCAAAAAAGAGACAAAAGGTTGTTGGTCAGTGCCTTCAGCTCCTTCTGACCCTAGATTGTGCCTATCACCATGGCAACAAGCTATTCATGTGATCAGTGTACAAGAAAGCTTAATAGATGATCCGATCGTGCTTCAACAGAACAGCGGGGATTCCACACCACCTCCGCCCAGAGCTACATCAATACATTTCAGCCATGGCAACCACAAGATGGGGATTCCGAAACCCAAGACACACTGCTAAGGAATAAATGGATTTTGTCACCTTGGCAACCAAAAGGAGGTGGGGGGGTGGGCAAGTGAGAAATTTCTGGTTGGAGATGGCAGAGGAAGAGCAAGGTGCAATGTTTGATCATTTACAGGCAAAACATTTTTCCAGTCAGATAGCTCTGAGCACACATAACTGAGAGTGGGTTTAATGACTGCACAGAGGCAGAAACCCACTCCTTTATTTTTAAATTATACATCTGCATGGTCATAGGTGATTATAATTAAATGCTTCAACCTACTATGGTGCTGGCGTTAATGTAGTCAGCTCTTGAGGGGTTAACCTCAGCCTTCAGTTTCACCCGGGAATGATCATCTGTACAGCACAGAATTACACACAATTAACACCTGCAAAACAGCAGAGGGGGTTAATGTATACCTATGAAAGAACAGAAAATGCTGTCCACTGGGCTTTGTTCGCACGTTAAATAGTCAGGGGACAATGTGCTTGCCTACACACCCTAGTGGTGCTAATACATGAAAGAGGAGGGGAATTTGCTCTGATGGGGATTCATTTAAATGGGGGAAAATCTTTGGTTCAGAAGGCTCACATGGTACAGCGTCAGGACAGCGGTTCTTCTTAATGTTTGATTCATTCTGAGCGACAGACACAGTGCTGGGTTCTGCTTGGTAGGAGCACAATGCCTCCCACTCCTTCAGCAAGCGGTCCTTATTCTTCACATGGTCCTCCATATATGCCTACAGAGAGACATACAGAAAAGAGAGTGTGTTTGTGCCACTGATATTTGGAAAACAGCTTCAAAAGTGAAAATCATGGTGATCCTGTCTTTGTGTGTACCAGTATCATGTGGCCAGTAGAGATGTCCATGTTTGACTGTGCCGGCTCCTCACACCAGGAGGGAGTGCTGCTGTGTGAGCTGGGGCTGGCTTGAGGGGCATCACTGAACTGAGACGATACGCTACTGACCCTCGAAGTATCTGTTCCGCCTCCTCCTACTGCTCCTCCAGTCCCACTCCCTCCTGTAGCAACCCCACTCTCTTGCCTTCCTGAGGAGGATTTAGCAGCCATGTGCTGCCTACAGAGATCCTAAAAGTGGGACAAACAAAATAATTAAAACAGCAAACTTAAAGCTATGAATGACACAAAAAAGTATTTGATCATCAAATATAGTTCCTTCTGATGCAGCGAAGGTTTCAACTCACCTGGTATGCATAGTGTGTGCCTCTGCCTGCCTCTGGACCCAAGCCTAACTTCCTGGAAGCTAGCTGCTGAGCATGACTATGCAAACATGCAATAGTTAGTGAGCCCACTAAGAGCCCACCCACACAAGCCACGCCCACAAACATAAGGAACACCCACTGGCTGCTGTTGCGCACACGCGTTGCCACTGGCAGCACATCTTTATTCTGTAAGAAAAAAACATAAAGTGAGTAAAAAATGTGAAAATATTTGATATGGTGAAGATTTCTGTAAGGAGTTTACAGTTTGTATGTAACATAGTACGTTCAGGAAAGAGATTGCTGAGGAAATGTATTTATAGCTATTAAAACAGCTATAAATAATAATTTCGTAATATTAAATGCAGTGATACACATTTAGAAAGTATGATGCATCATCCTTTAATTACTACAGCTAACTGTTGTTTTATTAGAGGAATAAGTCACTTCCAGATACTGTTATTTATAAAATAACACTTTGGGGTGGTAACAACCCTTTCCTTGATTATTTCTCTACAAATGCATGCCCCTTTTATGTTTTTTTTATTTTTTACGCATTACAGGTATATATTGATGGAGTATGTTCCAAGTCAATATGTTTTCCTTTCATCTCAAAATTCTTCATCTGTGTAATCACTTTTATACTACAGAAGCAGTGGACAGAGATCAGGTTGAACAATGCTGCAGTATTCATTTAAGGTTTTTATTGTGAATGTTAGTATGTTACAATGGATCCTAAATCAATGTCAGGTCTATTATGATTTCTCACAACTGCACGCTCCTTAGGTGTGTATTATTTTGAGGAGAAATAACTAATTTAGTGAAACTAATCCATGCAAATTACAGCTTTAGTAACGGACAAGTATCCCTGTCTAGTAATGAGTTAAATCCTCGTTCTATCAAGAGACCACCCAGGCAACTCTATTCTGCTAGACCTTTTTCAAAGGAAACAGAATTAGAAGAGCGGGAAAGCGGGAACAGGAACACACACACAAGACAGACCGAGCATCTCAAAAGGAGGTTGCACCTCCCACCCTGTTGTCTGGGTTACCATGAGCCTCAGTAGGGGCAGCAGTTGCCATGGTAACATCAGAATGCCTGATGTAAACCCTTTGGCCATCAAAAGTGACAAAAAGGAACGAGAAAAAGTGACAAATGAAAAGAGACGAAAGGAACAGATAGGAGAGAGTGACAGGTCTATTCTGTAGCCAGCTACTTCTGCAGTTGAACTAATCATTCCTGATCTGATTCCTGATCTGAAACTCCTTGTAAAACCTTAGCTCGAGATATGCTCTCGTTTTCTATTTCTGCCTCTCTATTGGTATGAGGCAGACCACACAGGAGTCAGGGCATTACATCACCATGTTCGTGGCAACTGCGCTGACCTTGTCGCCACAGCAACCGCCTCACCTGACATCACTGTCTGTGAAGACATTGCAGCGAATTGAGGTGAGTGCACTACAGGATTCCCTTACCTACATCCAAGAACTGGCTTGTTTTATATGCTTTTTAAAATTTTGCTTCGCATATGTATATATATATATATATATATATATATATATATATATATATATGATATGATATGATATGATATGATATGATATGATATGATTTGTATTTTATTCAGTCATTTATTCATTTACTCTTCACTCCAAAAAAACACTAAATACATTTATCCATGTAAATAAAGCAAATATTTTTTCCTTTAGAATTATTGCAAAACTGGGTTGCACATGCATATACTGATAATATACAGAATGAACCATTTTCAGAGTCCAAGGTTATTGTTTTTTTAATTTAGAGTATTACATTATATAGCATTACCCTCACACAAACATATATATATATATATTATATTATATAAATAAATAAAACACCTGGAATTGTACTGTTTATTTTCCACAAAGATTTTATACAAATTATATATGCAACAACTAAATAATCCTTAGCATATTAAAAACAAGCTTAATAACTTAATTTTACAATTAAAAAAAAAAAACCTTAGCCAATGGGGCTTGCATAGTTTGCCACAGCTGGACTTCAGAAAATGGGCCATCTGTATGGACAAGTAAAGCATTAGCGAAGTTTTAACTCACCTCAGCAACAAACACGGACTCAGGCTCGAGACGGTTGACTGCCCGCGTCTGCGATGCAATCCGGACTCAAACCCGAACCGGCGGACAAACGTGATGCCCTCGGGCGATATATGTATATTTTTTTAGCCTTATTCGCCGGTTGCGGTAACCCAAACTGAGACAAGACGAAGTCGACCCTAGGGAGCTTAATAAATCAGCGAAATGGAACACCAGGCTTTAACAGACGAGCTTGTGGGACGCCTCAGCTCGGCCGCGCGCGAACGAAATCCCGCGCGCGCCTGTCAGTTTGACACTTATGAAGTCGTCGTCATGGCAACAGAGCGAATGGTGACGAGGCGGGATAAAAAGGGTGGGGGGTGTTAATGGCTCTTCAGAGAAGCTCTGTCAGGTTTTGAATGACACGAAATGGGAGGGGGGGGGGGGAGAGAAGAACAAACGGTGCGAAATACTAACTGTACGCGTATGGATTAACGGTAGGCTTATGCGTATGAGTTTTCTACACATTCAGGCATGAAGATAGACGAAGGAAATGTTTGTGTTTGGTGCCTGGACCCAACTGGCTCAAATCAAATATCCATATCTAATGCTTGTGTAATATTTGGTCTTTGCTCTGCTCCATATCACACTAGGGACATCTCATGAAGCTTGAGCTTTGGATGAGCTCATCATCACTGTATTTCCAGAGTGGTATGTTGACCAGACGAAATGGTAATAATGGGCTAGCATTAGGCTGTTACAGATTTCACATCTCAGGTTGCTTGTGAAGACGTAACCCAAAATGTGTTTCAATGAAACCGTAGCATCTATGTCTAAGCTCACTATAGACTTACACTAAAAAAAACGTACCTCTCCGACACCTGCCTGGAGTACATTCAGCCCAGTTTCAGATTCTAGAAAGTTCTTCTCTGCCACTGCTCAAAATAACAGCAAAGAAAGAAACTAGATCAGAGTTAATGAAACACTTCTGGAGTCAGAAATGCAAATACAGACATTTGACATGTGTCTAGCTTCACAAGGAAGCAGTAGTGTCTTCTAAAAACGGTACAGTGTGCTTGGTTATTTGACAGAGAATTGCCATCATGTTCTTACACACTCACCAGCTTTCTCCGCCACTTCAGCATTTGACAGGTTCTGGCTGTTCGGGCGAACTTGGAACGTGAGAGCCGGACCTACTACACTGCAAACAGAAGTCAACAGTCACGCACACAAAACAAGTACAAGCTACAGGAACACAGGGGATATGAGGGAGAAGGTTAGTGGCTGAGTTGAGGATCAAGGGCTCAGGGTGCCTCAGAGATGAGCATGCCATTCATTCCTTGCCACCGCATGGTTCTTCACCAAACTTGGGACCCCAGGTTAGGCTTCCACCTCACCACAGCTTGGGCTCAGGACACAAAAGGTTCATAAGTCTAAACTAAAGATCTAAAGAATTTGAAATATAAATAAGCTTCATATGCGTATCCGTTTTACTCTAATGTTCTGTTCAGACCAAAATGGCTCATTTAACATTTTTGCTAACAGTTTCCTACATAAAAATTCATGTGCATGATTAAGTTGTTCTACTGACCATACAAATCCATTTGCAAAAAACATGTTTTACAGGATATTACATTGACAATGTTAAAACTTTCTCACCTAAAAACAACAGCGTTCAAATAAAGGGAAATAAATGTTTTTGTGTAACATGTGGACTCACAAAAAGTGTGATTACAAATGAGGGCTATCTTGTATTTGCAAACACGCTTGCAACTGCTGAGCTTCTGTGAGTCTGTTTATATTAATACAGTTTATTCTGCTGACAATCAAAATCGTCTAGACATACCAGGCATTATAAAATAAATGTATTTCAGTGCAGAGAGTCAGTGAAGATAACTTAAGGCTCAAGACTATTTTATAGGCTTGGGATTTTCCTGCCATAGTAACTGACATTACCTGATGTTTATAAAAGAGCCAATGGTGAGATGGATCCTCTTAGTCAGGGCCATCAAAAGACGAATGCCATCAAACAGAGAGAGGGGACTGCAGAGACACAAATTGACGTGCCACATACACACAAGTACCACAAATTACATAAAAACCCCACAAACACAGACAAATAATCCATCCAATGTGAAGGGTTTTGATGCCATTAAGAAGAATGGGATGGATGAATGGGAACTTGCAGTGAGTTACTCAAACACTTTGCAGATGAACACATGTGGCAATGGTTGTACCTCTTGTTTGTTACAATATATCCATACTCTTCTGTGTATTTGGTTTGATTCTTTGCTGGTGTTGTATTGAGGACTCCTTTCCACCCCTTTTCCTCTACCTTCCACCCTTTGTCTTGTTTCAGGAATGCTGCAGGGGCCTCTATACTGGCTTCTTCTTTAACATCATTGGACTGTGAAGGTCCACCAGTGTTGGGACCCTCCATAGCAGAAGTGGGAGATGAGGAGATGGCTTGTGCTGGAGCTTTTTCCACCATGTGTGTCATTTCACCCTCAGTGATCATCTTTGAATAGCAAACAAACAAATTAATATTCAACTTGTTGAATATTATGTCCTGTAATTCAGAAATACACTTTCTTCTGCTGGAAATGTCAATCAATAAATATAACCTTCAGGATATATGAACAACCGTGTAAATACAGATCTAGCTTGTGTAATTCTTGGTTAAACAAGTTTACCAGTTTCTGTGGGGCAGATGAATCGACAGTATGATCTACGGAAACAAGAAAGTGTAAGCTGTTACTGCTGTGCTAACAGAAAATGGCCCATATGAAATGCTTTTTTTATTAAATGAACAGATAGACAGTAATTGATAGAGCATCACCCTGACTGTGTGGGATTGGAGGTTCACTCTGCAGGAGATCCAGGACAGTAAAGAGACGTTCCATCTCTCCAGGGTTCAGATGAGTCAGATCAAATCCATGTTGCAGTAGCAGCTCATTCAGACTCTGCTGAGTGGGGTCTGCACAAAACAGCCAACATTCAGAAAGTAACAGCAATTTGTCTTCTTTTAAAAAGACTTTTGCTTTCTGACTGTTTCAAATGATTTGTGCTTGTTTATACTGTATATTTAGGTTTTCCCAACATTTAACACATAACTGGGCCCTGGGATGTTTAAAATCCAGTATTAACACACACACTAACTTGCATTTATCCATCCAGCCATGCCTTTTTGGTAACACCTGACCTACCCAAGGAACCTGTAACCTACCACAGGGGATTCAGAGTACAAGGCAGTAGACACCTTGGATGGGATGACACTACAGATGATTCAGAGATGCCAACCATCCTATAACATATGGTCTTTCAAATGGGGAGGAGATCGCAGACTTCCTCAGTTGAAACCCCCAAAGCAGGGGAAGAACTTGCAAACTCTGTACATACAAACAAGGTGAAGGGAGGATCTGAAACCCCAACTTTAGAGGCGAGAGGGAAACATACTAAAAACATTGTGGCTCCCAGTTGCATCTAAATGCATTTAAAATCATAAATATGAAACATGATCAATCTTTATGACTCAACATCCTGTAATGTAGGAGAACACCACTTGCCTCATAGGAAAACACAGTTTTAACAATAACCAACAAGAGCTGAAATAAACATTTGTCACATTTGGTCATGAGAAATTCAGCAAGAGCCCAGGTTCTTAGAATTTGAATGATTAGGACTGTAATTCGTGTGCATGATCTGAAGTATGTGATTTATATTCTGGGTGTGGGTTAATTAAATATAGGGGGGCTCCCACATTTTCAACAATATTATGAAAAATATTAGGATTTTATACATTTTAGGAACAAATATTAAGATTTCACAGAACAAGAAATATATCAAATTATGGAATGCTCTATATGTTGTATCCTATGAGTACTAATGCTTCTCTTGGATTTTCTGTGACAACACCAAAGAAAAAAGCTTATTTTTTGCAAGCCTTAACTTCTCCTACTTCCCAGGACTCACCATCATCAGGCCTTAACTGCTTGGAGGATTTCTTCTTCTGCTCCTGGCTACTGGCCCCCATGCCCTGGGAAACATAGTTTTTGCTGTATTCCATTGGAAAATCCAGCTCCTGGAAGAAAGGTGAAGTGGAGAGGGGTGTCGCCACCCGGTGGCCAGTGGTGGGCTGTGCAGGAGAGGAGAGTAGGAGAGACATCAGGTCCTGAAGCAGCTGTGTGTCTTTATCCAGAGCATTAGGACGAGGCCTTGTGGCTCTGGAGGAGGATGAGGGGTATGTGTTCCCATCCACCAGGTTTAGAGAGCGCTCCTCTTCATCTTGGTAACCATACTACATGGTAAATATATGAACAGTCGGAATGAATGAAAATGTATTTAAAAAAGAACATAGATTTGTCATTGAAAAAATGTCATTAACATGTGTGTGTGTGTGTCTTTCTATGCACACATGTCCTAACCTTTTGGTAGGTATAAGGTTCCAGGCTTTGCATGTGAAGTGAAGACTGAGGAGGATCAACAATCATGTAGTCCATGTATCGCTGGAGTTTGGGGTTTAGCTGGTCTGTTGGCCCTCCACCAGATCTGGATGAAAAGCAGATTGGAAGAAATACTGTCTAAACTTTGCCTGTGACTCAAGATGCAATTCACAGGACATTGTGCTGATTTTCAAAGACCAGGTTTGCTGAAACTGCTTTGCACACCAAGATCAGCCACACTCTCTATTACAGATATTGTTTAAGGCCAAAAACATAGGAGTGGATTTCTAGCAGAACAATGCAAAAACCAATCTTTTAACCAAGAGCTAAATAAAAGCTTTCATGACACCCCTGACTGATTAAAACTTCAATGGATATAAAGTCTACTCACCCCTTTTAAAATTGCAAGACATTAAAGGAGCTGTAAGAATATCTGGCAAGTACTGGACACTTCCTGTATGCGACATCCATATCTCTATTCTTCACATACCTGGGTAGGGTGGCTAAGTGGAAGCCCTTTTGTCTAAATCATGTTGCAAAATGTGTTACGTTGTGATAGTAATCTTTTGATCATAATTCCAATAAGCTATGTTTGTCTCAAAAAAACTGAAACAAACAAAATACATCACCAAAAGAATACCATACCCACAGTGAAGCATGGTGGTGGCAGCACATAATAAAATGAAGATTAAGAGGAATTTCACTTTTCAGCACAACAAAGCATATATCCAAATCAACAAATAAATAAAATAATAATAAAAATAATAAAAAACAATAAAATCAAACAGTGCCTCACAAAAGCATTAGCTTAGGGGTGTACATACATACACTATATTGCCAAAAGTATTCGCTCACCTGCCTTGACTCGCATATGAACTTAAGTGACATCCCATTCCTAATCCATAGGGTTCAATATGATGTCGGTCCACCCTTTGCAGCTATAACAGCTTCAACTCTTCTGGGAAGGCTGTCCACAAGGTTTAGGAGTGTGTTTATGGGAATTTTTGACCATTCTTTCAGAAGCGCATTTGTGAGGTCACACACTGATGTTGGACGAGAAGGCCTGGCTCTCAGTCTCCACTCTAATTCATCCCAAAGGTGTTCTATCGGGTTGAGGTCAGGACTCTGTGCAGGCCAGTCAAGTTCCTCCACACCAGACTCTGTCATCCATGTCTTTATGGACCTTGCTTTGGTCACTGGTGCACAGTCATGTTGGAAGAGGAAGGGGCCAGCTCCAAACTGTTCCCACAAAGTTGGGAGCATGGAATTGTCCAAAATGTCTTGGTATGCTGAAGCATTCAGAGTTCCTTTCACTGGAACTAAGGGGCCAAGCCTAGCTCCTGAAAAACAACCCCACAACATAATCCCCCCTCCACCAAACTTTACACTTGGCACAATGCAGTCAGACAAGTACCGTTCTCCTGGCAACCGCCAAACCCAGACTCGTCCATCAGATTGCCAGATGGAGAAGCGTGATTCGTCCCTCCAGAGAACGCGTCTCCACTGCTCTAGAGTCCAGTGGCGGCGTGCTTTACACCACTGCATCCGACGCTTTGCATTGCACTTGGTGATGTATGGCTTGGATGCAGCTGCTTGGCCATGGAAACCCATTCCATGAAGCTCTCTGCGCACTGTTCTTGAGCTAATCTGAAGGCCACATGAAGTTTGGAGGTCTGTAGCGATCGACTCTGCAGAAAGTTGGCGACCTCTTCGCACTATGCGCCTCAGCATCCGCTGACCCCGCTCCGTCAGTTTACGTGGCCTACCACTTCGTGGCTGAGTTGCTGTCTTTCCCAAACACTTCCACATTCTTATAATACAGCTGACAGTTGACTGTGGAATATTTAGGAGCGAGGAAATTTCACGACTGGATTTGTTGCACAGGTGGCATCCTATCACAGTTCCACGCTGGAATTCACTGAGCTCCTGAGAGCGACCCATTCTTTCACAAATGTTTGTAAAAACAGTCTGCATGCCTAGGTGCTTGATTTTATACACCTGTGGCCATGGAAGTGATTGGAACACCTGATTCTGATTATTTGGATGGGTGAGCGAATACTTTTGGCAATATAGTGTATATACCCAGGTTTTTTTTTCCCCCACAATGTTTCTGATCCTGATCTGTACCTTGTTTTTCACTTAATTTTTATAGGTTGCAATTTCACATTAAATGTAGATAAATCATATAAACATTCTGGTATGATTTATCTTAAGTGTGTAGACTTTTTATATCCATTGTATATCCATTGTAAGTAGGTTAATAATTTTGGTATCAGTATCAAACAGCATCAAAACACATGTATTTGTACTTGTTCTGGGAAAAAGAATTGTTATCAGTGAATCCTTAGCTGAAAGAGAATGAAAACTAGACATACGAAGCGAGTAAAAATTATAATTGAGATGAATGCATGTGGAAGGACAAGAATGGAATCAGAGATCGAGAGATCGAACATCTTTTAATTAATATTTTCATCTAAATTCACTATTGCTAATACCTAATGATGCTTGTCATGGATGAAACTATATGGACTTGTTATTTAATGACATCTATAATTTATAGATGACTGAGGAGGTTAATGTGGACCGGCATTCTTTAGTGGAAAATGTTAGTTTTTGTTGTGGGATAAAAGGAAGTAGAAAGCTAAGAGTTCAAGAGTTGAGAAATCAAGAATAAGGAGACTGAGGATCCTTCCTGGGAGCCTAGTACCTGTGGTGCTCATAGCCATAGGGAAGTCCCAAAATTAAATCTTACATGTTTGCAAATATAATTTTAATGAACGTACTTGCCTTTACCTGTTATTCAGCTAGTCATCCTCCTGTTTGCTTTTGGTGAGGCGGAAGAACACAGGAGGGAAAGATCACGGTAAATGGATAAGGATGACACCGGATACTTCCCTAGAGACGTTACTTACGGAGTTACGCAGATATCTGAGAGGACAAGGCTGACTGGTATTGGCTGATTTTTTTTAAATTAATTGGTCTATCATGGAGGTCAGTCCAGGGTAACAGCACTGTTGGTAGGAAAATGGACTGTGAGTAGGGTAATGTATTGTCCGTAGGAGAGTGCCTTCAGGTCTGGGTGGAGGGTTACATTATGCTTTTCTGTGTGAACAGCATTCACACATTTCAGGGAGAGTGTAATAGGAGCTGATGGAGTTTTAGGATTGATTTCTTGAGGTGGTTCACTTGATTTACTGCATGCTTTTGTGCTGCTCAGTAGCTTATTATGAAGGGGAACCCAGGCACTGCACCTTCTTCTTGGCATAGGTGTATGAAATTTATAAAAGCATAAATACATTTGGAGGTTTTTGTTTGTTTGTTTCTTTCTTTCTAATATTTTTTTTTATTTTTACATATGAACTAAAAGCAGCCCTGCACATGAAATAACACCAAAATATATTAAATGTTTTAATTTGTAACACTGAGGATACTAAAATTGAAATATTGAAATATCATTGGACATATAGTATATTTTTAGAATGAGTAGGGCACTTCATGCTTTAAATTGTGTCATTTCTGTTCCAATTCAACTTATTTAAAATATGGACCTTTCTGTTATAAGTTGTAACTCTTACTTAGAGGAGGGAGCACTCTTCACAACCGATGACGGTGGGATCTTCTCAACCATGCTAAGCTCCTTATCTACAATTGATTGGGTGGCTTCATCCTGCCAGGTCAGGCCTACATTGGACAAAAAAATTTCAGACAAAATATGCCTCAATATTAATTATAATAATACATATGGCCTTTGTTACCACAGTAACATATTTTAACCTTTCTTTATTCTAGCAGATTGAACATAACATTTCATTGTGGTATTTATACTGTGCACTATTTTTATGGCATTGTATACACTTATGAGCCCAAACACTATTACTATATATACTATATATGTAAAACAGTATTAAAGATACAGGATCAAATAACCATGAGGAAAATGTAAGTGATGGACCTTTTCTCATGAGCATTTGCAGTAAAGATTGTAGTCTGTCCAGTAAGCCTGCGGTCACCCTGTAGCGAAATCTCTCTTGCTGCTGTGTAAGGCATTGCCCAAATAACTCGTCTGGAATGACAAAGACAGCGTATTGAAATACATGCACATCCGACACATACCCGTAATGCTGCATAACTGGTTGCATACAACGATTTGTGCTATCTGTCTCATTTGGAACAGAGAATAATATTATCTACAAATGACATTTACTCAGTTATTACCTTCTGAGACATTTTTATACAGTCATATTGCTGTAAGGTTGCCAAGAGCATGATATGTTTACTTTTTACACTCACAAGAAAGCAGACTGATTGAATATGTCATCAGTTGTGCTGACTCAAACAGCATTTACAAGGCTTTGTAACATTTAGTATGAATACTAAAATGTTCATGCTCAAACCACCCTTAGAAATAATATTTTTCTGTTAACTATTTTAAAAGTTTTATAATTTTATTAAAAAAATGTAGTACAAATGCTGTATGATATTATGTCACATATATGCAGCAACATTCATTGTTTAATATAAGCAACAACAATAGTTATTATTGATAACAATAATAATAATAATAATAATAATAATAATAATAATAATAATAATAATTATTATTATTATTATTATTATTATTATATACTAAGACACTGTCAGACTACAATATATTAAAAAATTGTAATAAATAAATGAATAAATAAATGAATAAATAAATAAATAAATAAATAAATAAATAAATAAATAAATAAATAAATAAATAAATTATAAAACAATTATGCCATTGTGATTTCTGTTCCACTGATCAATGGCTTTTAAAGGGATCAACAATTCCATCTAATGGTTATTATCAGTTTTTGTTGTTATATAAGGAAGCACATAATATAGGTCATATGACAATGATAGTACACTACAGGTTCCCAAACCTGGTCATGGACAAACTGCACATTTTATTGTTTTACAGGTCTCAACCCACTTTATTCAACTAGTCAGCTAATTAACAGCCTGTCCTGCATTGAAGAGTGTGTGTGTGTGTGTGTGTGTGTGTGTGTGTGTGTGTGTGTGTTGGTGCAAGAAAAAGACTAAAGGGTGCAGGTCAGGGGGACTCCAGGGCTAGATCTGGGAACCTGTGCCATTTGGCATAGTAAGTGTAAGTGTACACTACAGGGAGTAGGAATCAAATACTAAATATGGAAACAAATATCAATGTCATGAACAAATATGAAAGTATTAAATTACTGAGACCAGCCTGGCTAGCACATGAACACATGCATTTTGCACTGTTTAAGATACTGTACACTTGGGGTTGATATTATTCTTGAACTAACTGTAGAAATGTCACTATGACTCATTTTCCCTCCTTCTCCCTCTTATCCCTCCCTTACACAGAACCTTGAAAGAAAGATGTTAGGTTTGCCTCAGTGATGTCGCAGTTGCCATAGAAACGTTTAAGGTCCTCATCACTGGGTAAAACCAGGTGATCAGGCAGTGTTTATGGAATAATTTGTCTGTACCGTTTGAAGTATTTTACACACATACAGAGGGGCTTTTTCCAAAAGACCGTAAAAACCCGAATTGAAATAATGGAGTATAAAATATTGTCTGGACAAAGAAACATTTCTCAGTATGGATGAGCGCTTGTGCATGAAAATGAACATATATATATATATATATTATACTAAATGTGTCACAGATACATAGAACCATATGAACCATTATTGCAATTATTTGAATTTCTGCAGTCACGATTTGAACTTTAAATATGTACAGTGAAATGTTGTCTGCTTGCATACTCACCATCCCAGCAGACCTGCCCACTGGAGCAAAGACCCCCATCAAACAAACAGCCTGAGAGAGGGGGGGGGGGTAGAGAGGAAGGGAGGGAAGAAGGAAAGGTGTGGAAGTGAGTGTGAGTGAATAAAAGACATGTAGATTGTGCAGGAGAAAGAATACAGTGAAAAAAACAAAGATGACAGAAGACTTAGATAACAGATAACCAGTAGTGAGAATGTAGACTATAGATAATTGGCCCTGGTAACAAAATATTGGGGTTTCCAAAGCAATTGCATGTTCTACTGTGGATGTGTGTGTGTGTGTGTCCTAGCTGATAAGCAAAATTGACCTTTAAGCCTTTCTGCTGCTTGCCACAATGCAGGTGCTGATCTCAACATGTGACTGACCACCTGTCCATATCAGTGGTAAATTTCCACTTAACCCATAACCTCAGCAGCCTAAAATGATTCAAAAGTGGCAGGCTTATCAGGTACTGTCAGTCATTTGGTACCACAGCAACAGACAAACAGTGCTTACAAAGTGCATGGTCACCATCCTGGAAAGAACAAACATCACCAGACCTTGATAATATAAAATAAAATGTGAGCTCAGAATCTCAAACACACAGAAACATGGACATCCTGTTCCTGTACCCCTATTCGACTTTGCAATATTTGCACACACTTCATGCATAATTAATTCTTAGTACTAAACTTAGTCATGGAGTGGGAGTTCCCTGACATTTTTCTCTGTGTTCTGTTTTTAGCGTCGGCAGTGGGCACCTCCTTTCTACTTCATGTCTACTTTTCTGGAGCTTCCTGAAGGAGTGTGTACGAGAAATAGATAGAAAGAAATATAGTCAGGAAAAAGGTGAGTGGAGGTAAAGACAGAAGATGTTCGACTTGCACTGACTCATAGTGAATATCCTCTTGCATTGTATGAATACAAAATCCCATTTGTTACATCAATATGTGGCTGGAAAGAATCATATAATTATGACTCAATTACAATAGATTAAAACAGACTGAAATTTGCTGAATTCTCTGGGACTGTACCAGATGGATGAACACTTTTTCCAGTTGATTTTTCTTAGATGATGGCAATATAGAGCAAAGTCCAAAATCTCCCACTGGTGTTCTACTGGGTTGAGGTCTGGTGACCTTCAAGGATATACCATATGATTTATATACTCAGAAAACAATTCTGTGAACTGTTGTGGCCTCTTGGATGGGGACGAGATCATTCTGGAAAAGACCACTCCTAAAAGGATAGAAATGTTTCCACATAAACAAAAGATATCAGTCAAAATAATTTTGTATTTATTTGCAGTGTTTTCCATTTAAAGCAGGAGTGTAAACCTTGACACCCTTTTGTAACCATGTGTTATGTACCTTTTTTTGGTAGTAAATTGCAGTCTGTTTTAATCTATTGTAATCGATTCAGTTGATCTATGTCCAATCTTTTTGTGGTTTGAGAATCTAACTTTAAAATAACTGGAAATAAATTAACACATTTAAGTGGAGATGTTTATTTGCTGTTGATCAGATTGATTGGTTTTGTCTTGCCACTTCACAATGGACCTAAAATGTTACCTGAAATGAGCTTTACATCCTTGCTCTAAGGGGACCAGTGAACCTGAAATGGCCCTAACAGCATAACAGAGCCCCAGTTTCTACTTTATTTTGTCCTCCATCTGAATGTATTACAGTACAATAGGTAATGCTAGCATTTTGTACAATGGGGCTGTAATGAGGTGGGCACTCAGCAAATGAACATCTCTTAAACATAATTAACTACAGCTCTAAATGTTCTGCCCCATCACCTTTATCTCCTCAGCTTCCAGAAGTCATTCATACAACCAAGACAGATGGATAAACAATTGTACAACAAGGGACTTAATCTTCCTTGTTTTTTTTGCACTGGTACACAAACCGTGAAGGCATGTCTTCAGATGCAAACAGATTCTGTTTTCTGCAATTTCTCTTTTGCTCTGAACAAACATCCACATTGACATTTCCATACTGATGGTGTGATGGGAGACAACTCATTTGAGGTGAGTCAAGCAGCAAAAGAGAGCAGATTGCAGATGCAGAGCACAAACACATGCCAGAATCTGAGGGTCTGTCCCTCTCAGAATATCACAAATGCTCTAAATAACTCATTGGTGTAACATATGCTTTGGGAGTACAAGGCGTGTTTCGCAAGGGCTTTACACAAACCAAATGCGTGCACACACACACACACACACACACACACTTCTCTTATAGGCCAGTCCTGTGAATGTGGGACCAATAGTATTGCAGTCACTATCCATGGTGCTGAAGTGCATCTGCACACAGCTGCATGCCTATCCTTGGCAAGGTGAACTGAGCTAAAACAAACTCTCTCAGTCCATTTACATTTTTCACTGGGAATGCTGTAATTTTAGGCAGCATACATGTGATGTGTTGAAGTTAAAAGAATAAGCACCCCCAGCACCCCCACTTTCTGTATCCCTGTTTAGATCCCAACTCCTTAGACAAATACCAGTAACATGATTCTGGTCTGTATGTTTTCTCAGTTTCAAAGAATAGGTTTAATCTAAATCTTGAAAATCCAAAAATATCCAGCAACTCAGTCCTGAAAATCCTCAAATAATATGTGTAAAATGGTCCTATTGATCTAACAGTCAGATAGTGAATGCTTTAAAGGAGGCTTAGGCCGTGTGATTTCAGCAGTCTTTTAAGATTATTACTTGTCACACTTTGTTGAATGAGATGAGCTGATGTAATGAAATTGTGTCTGAATTCTATTACAGACTGCGTGATAATGTTCTCCTTGTCAGATTTAAAGAAAATGAACACAATCACTTTGCGCTTTCAGTCCAGACTCATGCAGAAAATAGAAATGCATAAATAGAAACATTCAAACTTAAGGCAGCAAGGAAAATGTTTTTCTAGCATATTTCCTTTATGTTTTCACTTATTGCCATTAAAGTATTTGTAGCTGTTTGGTGACTCATGTAAACCTATTCTGTCCTAAAAATGGATTTTAACGGTTGTTGCATCGCAGCAGCCATCCCACTCTGAGAATCTTGAATCCCAACCAAAGCATTTTAAAATATGCAATTTTTGACTGGAGAAGCAAAATCAGGCTGAAAAATTGCACAGTGTAAACATGGCCAAGACTGTTTAAGAACGAACCAAGATTCATCCAAGATTTGCAGCTCCTAAAACTAGTCAAGGTTGCTGATTTGAGGAACGATATTGCTTTATAGTAAATGTTAAAAAGCATTTATACGTTTTTAACATGTTTTCAAAAATGCACTCTACACTGACAAGCTGTACACATTAGTGAGCTCTGAACTTCACTGCCCACTTAATGTCTTGCCATATAACATGCCTTTTACAGCTATACATAAAAATGACACATACACACACACACACACACACACACACACACACACACACATGTGTGTGTGTGTATATAAATATGTATGTATGTATATATGTATGTATGTATGTGTGTGTGTTTGTGTGTGTGTATAAGAATGCACTCTGCATTGATAAACTAAACACATCAGTGACTGGATCAGCTTTGCTTCACGGATGAGTCATAGTGCATGCAGAAGGGCCTGTGTAGGGAAGGAAAAGGGTTGCCATCTTTATTGCAGATACTCATCTCTTTTTTTTTTTTGCTCCGACAGAAAATGCAGGGTAAGCTGTCCAAATAGCTTGCCTTGCAACAGTTGTTTACAACAAACAAAGTCTTTGCCAAGTCCTGGCCATACAGGAAATGATCACAGTGATCCTGCTTTGATTTGGATTTTTGTTATATTATATACAGGGTAGATGCTTGAGAGATACGGATATAATAATAATAATAATAATAATAATAATAATAATAATAATAATAATAATAATACAGAGTTCGTATTTGGGTGTTTTTTCGGAGTGTATATCTGGACACCCAGCAGTATTTTTTTATAGCTTACTGACGTCAATTCTATTGCACTGGTTTTTTTAAAAAAAAAAAAAAAAAAAAAAAAAAAAACATGGTAGAATGGACAGTGCGCTGGACTGTAAGTTCTAAGCTTGCATTACAGCTGCAGTCACGATAAACGCATGCATATGGCTGCAGGAGAAGAAAACAACACGAAAGAGTTGACTGAAATACGGACTTGTGCACGCATAAAATTTAGCTAATAAAAAAATAACTAGTAGCATTAATGATCACGTTTTTTTCAACTTTAGCCAAAGGATGCTGCGAGCTCCACGGATGTAAGCGGGATGTTTGTGCGCACTGGCTTTAACGCAAACCCGCAGCCCCTCCACTAAAACAACAGCGTGCATGTTTTCATGACGTACCGTATGTGGCCGAGGTGGCGAGCTGCTGACATGCGGTCATTACAGCGAGGAGGATCCAGAGGCGCAGCGACTTCATGTTCACTTCGAGGAACGCGCCCTTTGGTCTTTCTAAGGCTCACGCCGACATCCCGACTCGTTACTAGATGGCTGCTAATGAAGCAAAGCGATACCGCCGTGTAGGCTCTAGACTCCAGGAAAACACACACGCCACGATGTTTCTACGAAAGTGCACCGAGACCGAGTGACTGCGAGAAAGCGCGGAACGAGGGATGGAGGGAGGGAGGGAGGGAGGGAGGGAGGAAGGGAGGGATTGAGGCGGGCAGAAAGAAACCTCGGGAAAGTTATTTTGAAAACTCCTCAAAAAAAACTGACCTCTCTGTCTACATAAGGAAATTAAATAATCAAATATGGTTGCTATATTTCACACTTTTTTAATCCCCTAGTTAATAAAAGAACGTATTGAAATTTATTCAGACTGCCTTTCTACACTGGACAGATGTAGACTGCAAAATCTTCAACTGTCCAGTTTTGGTCAGTCTGTGGCTTCTGATTCCTGTAGTTGGTTGATTGCAGTGGAACCCAATGCAGTCTTCTGCTGTTGTAGGAAATCCACCACAAGGTTTGACATGTTGTGCATTCTGAGATGCATTTCTGGTCAGCGCTGGTGTAAAGAGTGCTTGAGTGACTGTACTCTTGTTCTCTTGAGCCTGAAACCAGTCAGCCTGGCAAGTTTCCTCTGACCTCTTTCTCATGAATTTCCCCCCCTGCACCATTCTGTATAAGCTTTAGGCTAGAGGTTATGTGTGACATCATCAGTTTTTGAAACACTCAAACCATCCCTGGAAACAAGCGTTGCTATCTTTTCTATAGTATTGTACCAACACTGGTGTGATCTTGGAATTGGCAAATGAGGAACCCATGCCAGATAAATCTGATGAACTGCTGCCCAGATTATATTTGCCTTTGCAGGCATTTTGGTGGAATTTATTCCACTCCCTTAGGTTGATCTGTGTAGGATTTTTGGCTCTATAAAATATGTGAGGCAGTACTGCAGTATGAATGCACCAGTACTCAGTATACCAGTGCTACACAATAGTACCCATGGGAGCTGTTGACTAGCCAGGGCTGTAGGGAAAAAAAAAACAGCCGAAGGCAGATGGTAAAGAAATATTAATCTGAAAATACTTTATACAAAATACAAGATAGTTTAACATCCCAGACACTGCTGTAGAAAGAGCACCCATCATCCACAGAAGACCAGTCACTGAAAGATAAGGGCTTCATTGCGCTTCGATGCCATGTGCTCTCAGATCCGAAAGCAGGAGATTCACATAAGTGCATTTTAACTGCACTAATAAAATAGCCTATAAGCAGTCATGTTATAAATTTGATTTTGCTTTAACTCTAGAATAGATGATTGGTCGACAAACTGCCTTGTCAGCATCACTGCTATGAAGTAAATGGTCCTCTATCTAAATATATTCTCAGCAGTAGTCCTATAGTTGTCCCACTCATATGAGTAGTTGCTTAGCATCAGATGGGCGACAGTCAGGGATTGCATACCTTCAATATGCATTTACTGTATATGGAGTGGACAGACCTGTAATTTCAGCTTATATCAAAATGCCAGCAAACAGGCAATACTAGTGAATGCATCTACCTCTAGTCTGCAAAAGTGTAGTGCAGAAATTCCACGAAACCAATTTAATGCAAAGACAAAGAATAGAGACATTTTTTTATTGTCATTAACAATTCCATTCTACCTGAAATGTTAAATGATTTAAAAATCTACATTCAAAAATGTAGAAATCCTTCTAGTCCATACAACTATTGTGCTTGGAGTAAATGTAGAATTGCGGTTTTGAAATAAGGGTTCTACTTAGCAGCCAAAATGTTTCTTTGGGATTTCAGTATAGAGTAGACAGATTGTTACAAATTTAAAACCGATAATTATCCAAAGTACACCATTAAGATGTGATATTGAGAGTATGATTTTCCTTATTTGGATACATATCTGGCCATTTGTCTAGATATGCTGTGTCACAGCAGCACATTCTAGTCCACCACAACCATTTTTCTCACGGAGGGGAAGTGCTCAAAGAAGCCCTGCAGACAAAACAAATACAGGAGAATTAGTCTGCTGTAAATTCTTATACAGACTCCAGAAACTGCTGATACTGGTATGTATGAAAGAGCATATTTCCTTTACTTTGAGAAGATAAACTGTTAATGATGAAAGGAACCCTAGTTTAATCATGTCTTGTAATTAACAACAATAATAGCATTATTATTATTAATCTGACTCTAATAGCTTACATGAACACAGAAACATAGTGTAACAAGGTACAGCAACATAATTAGTAAAGGATGGAGGAGACTGGGTGAACTGAAGAATGAAAACCAGAGATGGAGTACTATTCTAAAGAAGACACAGACACTGCTGCTTAGAAGAGATTTTGAGGCGAAGTGAAAGACCTTGAATAGAGTTGTGGTCTGGAGGACACCAGAGGTGCAGCACATCTCTCTGATGGAGTGCATGGCCAGCTGTGGAGCGCCGATATCCAACACCGGAATGCCCAGCCGAGCAGCCAGGATAGGCCCAATGGTTGTTCCACAGGGACTGTCGTTCCGCACCATCACGTCCTGGGAAATAACACAGACACACAATCATACACAAGTCAGTCCCCGTGATGGGACTTTGATCTGGGTGCTTTTACCTGAGCTGAGAAGTCATCTGAGTTGAATAAGTTAGCTACCTTAAAATGATCAAACGCACATAGAGTATAGATATACCTGAAGAGGCACATCCATCCTCACTGCAATCTCTCGTATGATGGAGGCAGTTACAGCAGTGGTGGCGTATCGCTGGTTGCTGTTAAATTTTATGACTGGACCCTAAACCAGAACACCGAGACATTCAGCACACAGCGAGAGGATGCGAAGTGGGTGTAATGGTGCATGTGAAAGATTAGAATACCTTATGGAAAACTGGTCTGTGATTCTCTTCATGCTTATCTCTTTGAAAATGAAAAACACACAGATCAACACCTTCAACTACATGAAACTATAAAATTCCTACAGCAATCGCGTTATTAAAATGAAATAGCTTTTATTAAAGCTATTAGCTTTCATGGTTTGGCACTAGTTGCTTTAATTTCTTGTTTCACAGAATACATTTCTTTGCACAGCTGTAACTAACAATTCTTACAAATGCAGTAATTGGCAGAGTAACTGACTGGTAGTTTGGGTGCAGAGCATGAGCCATGTCAGCACTGATCATGAAGGATAAAGGCATGGCCTCCTGAAAGGCAGTCAGATTTTGCTGGCTGGTTGCCAGGCGACGCAGAATAAGCTCCGTCAGATTTGACATGGCACCCTGAGCACTCTCTGACCCTACCTGCAGGACAAAGGTCAAAGATTTAACTAAGGCATGCTTATTATGTTGAAATCAAAAATGACAAAACAGCTGTACAATGGTGCATTATTTTACCTACAAGTTGTAAGGTTGGGCAAAATTGGAAAAGCAGAGCTACCATTAAGCCTGTTATTTTTCCTGCTAGTAAAGCAATCACTGGAGTGCATGTTTAAAATGGTTACATCATTTAGATAGAGTGAATAAATAAAATATTTTGCTCACCTCTTCGTTGTCATATAGAGTGACCATGCGGATATTTGGCTCTCCAGAGAGAGAGTCAGGAGTACTCGAGTCTATCAGAGCCTGAAGCAGATCAGGACAAATGACACTGTAAAACCAGCATTAGTTGGATTGTGTGTACAAACCTTATAGGACTGGGGTAATAAACATAAACTGAAACTTACAGTCAAAGCACAGAAGCAACTGTGAAGGTTGTCCAGACGAGGCGAAAAAATGAACTCTTCATACACACCTCCCAGTGCCTGTGAAGTGGTATTAGGTTAGGGACATCCTGGTGTACTGATGTAGAATGTGATTCTAAAATGATTTTTTATTTTTGTACACAAAAGTACAATTAGATATGAAGATTTTTTTTCTTGAATTCAAATAGCAGGGCCAACAGGTATTAATGGAACAGGCTGGATCAATTTTTGGCATCCACATTGTCTTACACTGTGTTCACAAATGGTTTTAAGTTTGTTTTTGTTTTTTTTGTTTTTTCACTTTTACGGAAACAAGCACAACAGCACCACCAATGGATGCGTTATAACGAAAATAACGAAATGAGGGGTGTCAAGTCTTATCTGGAAAGGGCTGAAGTGAATGCAGGTTTTTACTTGAACCAAGCAGAAGCTACATGTGATAGTCTACTGAAAGCCAAGATCAACTGATTAAACAGATGGAATTGGATATGGCTCAGACTGGAACAGAATGAAAACCTGCACCCAAACCATCTCATTATGGACATGTTTGGACAACAGAACTGCCCCCACTGTTGTCAAGCAAAATGCTAGTTCAGACACCCAAACTATTATTACTATGGCAACCAGTAGTAAAAAAATGCCTCCTGGCAGCTTGCATATGTGTGAACATCACTGTATTTGTGAAGGTAGCTTTAAGACCCTATGATAATTTCATAATAGCAACATTACTGATAGGGGATGCTGGTTATGACTAGCGTCTCTGCTAGAGGTCATAATATGCCAATATTTATGCCATGCTGGCCAAGATCAATATCCCTGTGCAAATTCCATGGATCACATACACTATACTTATTTAAATCCTGTTACAGGAGTATGCACTTGTGGTGCAGTGCTGTTATTTAGTAAGGGTGTGTACCTTTGTTCATAGCCAATGTAACAAAAAATGGACAAGGATTTTCTGCTATGGTTAAAATAATTAAAACCTTACATTTAAATATTAATCCATTTGGACTCATCTTAGCAAAAAAACACCATGACACTTTTAACCTGTCAGAGAAACTACAGCACATATGGATTGCAGCCAGGCACGAATCCATTACACTGATGAATGCAGAGAGACAGGATCAGATAGAGTCCTACAAATGAACCCTCGTCGACAGTCGACTTCATCCTCCCTGGACAGTTCTGACAGGCGCATGGCTGCCGCGTACGTGGCACGGATGCCCTCTGATTTGATGTGAAAAGCAAAACGGTGCTGTCAGATTCTCCTTAGAGGACTCACCGCTGGCTGCGTGTCTGCCAGACACAGCTCAAAATCCAGCAGCACATCAGATTTGACCTTCAGCTCATTACACAGCAGCTGGACCAGAGCCGGGTGGTGTTTCTCTGCCTGAGGAACACACAGAAACCCACAGTGTTTTAAAATGTCTATCCTAGGTCTGTCAAAAAAAACAAACAAAAAAAACAGCCTCATTGTTTGATGTACACATAATCTTTTATCATATTTGTATTTAGATAAAACCCACATAAAATTATACAGTTTCATAATCTATTTAGCTTGTATGTTCAACAACAAGGATATGTTGTATCCTATAAAATCAGTAAATAGGAAATTATTTGGCCAATGGGCTTTAACAAAAACAGACTAAAGAGGTGAAGATGGAAGATTTATCTATCTACCTGAATCAAGAATACATTTCGAAATAAAAATGTTACATTTAATAATATGGGTAATGGTATAACAGTATATTTAAAGGTTTATAAGATACAAATGCATAGTGTAGGGCTATTTATAATATCTGTTCAATCTCTACCAAGAAATCACTATAGGCTTTTTAATATTTAATTGTTTTGTAACATTAACTCATATAGTGCTGTATGGCACGCAGTAGTCTTTGCTGTATTGACTTGGATTGTCTCAGTGAGCTGTACACACTAGCAATTTAGTCTGAAACAGAGGACAGTTTGCATGAAAAATCGGCAATGTGAAAGCTGTCATGTGGATTGGAAAGAGGACCACAATACTGAACATGAAACTACCTGTAGGTGGTGGTCTGAGTTCAGTTGCACATATCAATTACGATCATATGAATTACCCACAGTAAAACTATTATAGAATATAAATGTACAAAAGTACCAGATGTGAATAGGGATGCAAATTTGGGCTGGGTAGTATTAAATATTTTTAAGAATGAACTGTTGCTAATCTTTAAAACACAGAAAGAGAGGGCAACAAAAGAAGACTGGCGTCTTACTGTGGAAACTGCACTGCAGGCATCACTGGAAGAAGCAGCGGAAACACCCGTCTCAAGCTCTTCCTGAATGGCCGTGGCCAAGAAAGGCACGCTAAAATAACACAAAAGCATGCTGAATTACAAAAAATGATCTGTTTACACAACACAACATTGTATTGTAGTCGGCTACTCATCCCGCAGACTCACAGGTGGTTCTCCTTGTTAGGGCCAAACGAGTCGTTAATGTCTCTCTGCAGGTGAATGGCCAGATGAGGGATCTTCAAGATGGGACGCGGGACATGCACGAGACGATGCACCAGCTTATCTCCACTCTACATTCACAAATAGAAAAAACAAGGGCTTGTACTTAAAACACAGGCAGAGCAAGATATATAATTTGTATATATAGACTCAGGCAACATACCCTGACCATGACACGTCCGGCAATGGTCAGATCCCGGTCGAACCATGTGTTCCAGATTCCTCCGCCATAGCACTCTACACCTACCTGCAGGCAGCCTGACCTCGTCTTTTTGGAGCGTGGCTTTACCTGAACACATAGACACACACGTGTTTCTATATTTTTGGTAGTCTCTGCACCTCCAAATAAATAAAAAATCCAAGTCATTTGTCCACTTGGTCTGTGTGATCAAATTAGACTTTTTTTTCACTTCATATGTTGTGGCTTTGAAAACAGCCATGAGTGAACAGAGTCTTAGAATCTCTATACAGTTTTGCCATCTCTTACCCTCAGACAGGGGCTGTCCGTGTGAGCACCGATAATGGAGAACCCATTGCCTGGTTTGTACAGGCCACCCACAGCAAAGGCAATGATGGTGGAGTAGTTCCGGGTCACAAAGTACTACAGAGGAAAAAAATAAAGACACTGAGATAAAACGTGACAGGAAAAGTCACTGATTACAATTACATTCTTGCACATTCTGCAACATCCTGGGACAATCCAATATGACACCAGTGCACAAAGCAAGATCCATAAAGACATGGACGAGTGAGTCTGGTGTGAAGGAACTTGTCTGGCCTGCTTGAGGTCCTGACCTCAACCTGATAGATTACCTCTGCCCTTACATGTACATTAATTTAATATGGAGTTGGCCTGTCCTTTGCAGCTATAACAGCTTCCACTCTTCCGGGAAGGCTTTCCACAAGGTTTAGGAGAGTGTTTATGGGACTTTTGGACCATTCCACTAAAAGGGTCAGGCACTGATGCTGGACAAGAAGGCCTGGCTCGCAGTCTCCGCTCTAATTCATCCCAAAGATATTCTGTTGGGTTGAGGTCAGGACTTGTCCAAAAGAATTGTCGAAAATGTCTTGGTATGCTTGAAGCATTAAGGGTTCCTTTAACTGGAACTAAGAGGTCAAGCCAAACCCCTGAAAAACGATACGATGATTTGGAGGGGTGTCCCAAAACACACACACACACACACACACACACACCAGGTTTGCTGGTTTGATATCCCAGTGTTCAGATTCCTTTAGCTCCGTAAAGCCAGCATCTAAAAGGCGTTTCTTGCACTCTTCAACCACTGTAAAAGAAATGAAGAGAAGAAAGAGAACAGGAGTGTGAATTAAATCAAACACACACTAAATACACATTATGGGTGAGACTGCAAGTTGTGGGACTTTGTACTTGATAACTGAGTTCATCAAAGATTTGATCAAGAACAAGGTGCAAAAAGTGCAAAGATCAACTTGCTCATGAGATCATTATCGAAGCTCATGAGAGACAACTGTCCAATCTTGTTTAAAGAAAACTTAAAGAATGAAATATCTCGGGGATTAGTCATAGGCTCTACCAATGCATTTTATATAAGCAGGTAACTAGCTCTTTGTTTTAATGAGGTTTTCCTTACCATGATAGGGTGAAACTCCGCGATTAACGAAATTAAGAAATTCCTTCGCGGCGGTCTGAACAGCTTCCTTCGAGCTTTTCATGATGAAAGACTGAAATATGGGGAAAAGACCGATAATGAAAGAATAAGCCTGTATTCGCCTGTATACAAGTCACACATATAAGCCGGAATAAGTCAAGCACACACGTGATGCACACGTCAAACCGCTGGCCACACGTTAAAGCTCTTCTGCTGTCATGTACAGCACGTATGAGGCTTTTCCACCTGAACTCACCTTCATAAAGGTTCAGAGCAAATTTCCAGCCCAGCTGATACAACAGTAATAAACCAGTAAGATACTGGGACTCAGTCTGTGGGTCAAATGAAACAGCTTCACCGCCACTCAGGCTTTCTCCTGCCATCTAGTGATCTGGAGGTTTCCTTTTCAGCAGCCATTAACGACTGACAAGACAAGTCATTTTGATAGAGTCACACTGACAATGGTGGTTTTTTATGATTTATATATTGAATTATCGAGTCTATTTGGTCAAAAGGTGTTGATTCAATATCAGAAGCAGTGGTTCTCTGGCAGTAATCCATCACAGGTCTACACTCACCGTCCACTTGTAGGAACCGTCCACTAATAGGAACACCCTGTGAACATGTTCAGTTCTGCTGTTATCTAATCAGCCATCAGAACAAACCATAAAATCCTACAGATACAGGTCTTCAGGTAAGAGCTTCAGGTGCTGTTCACAGTGGGGGGAAAGTGTAATACCGTGTGACCGGGCCAGTTTGAGTGTTTTTGAGTGTCCTGTTTTCGGATTTTCAGACACCACGTTCTCTAGAGTTTATACAGAATGGTGTGAAGTCTAAAAATAAACAAACAAACAGAAAAAAATCATCCTGTGAGCCTGAAGGTCTGCAGGCTGAAACATTTTGTTAATGAGAAACCTCAGAGAGGAGAAAGACCAGACTGGTCTGAGCTGAACAGGAAATCTATATTTATTCATTCTGTGTAAATTCTAGAGCAAAAGAAAAAAATAAATAAAGAGGTAGAAGACAGGGGATCCATCATCCCATATTCCAGCATTCTTTTAGACCTAAAAATTGTCCTATTCTAATTGACCCTAATTGACCTAAATCTATTGTCCTACCTATTGTGTCTCAGTAGGTAGGACAATAGAACAGTTTAAAACTGTGACAATTTTTGATATAAATATTTGTGTATTTTTATCTTAGTTACATAATTGTGTTTCTGACCTTAGAAACTACAATGACCTAATAGTTCCTTATGGGCCATTGATTGCTGTTGTAGAAAGGACATTAATCAGCTACAGTTACATTATTTACTGTTTAGTGTCACCCAGATGAGGATGGGTTCCCTTCTGAGCCTGGTTCCTCTCAAGGTTTCTTCCTTATTCCATCCCAGGGAGTTTTTCCTTGCCACCGTCGCCACAGGCTTGCTCATTAGGGATAAAATAGTTTAATTATTAAATTTAATGATTTATTCTTATTTCTAGTTATTTAGTTATTTTTAGTTTTTATTTTCATTTTTCCCCTCCCCTTTCTCTGTTTTTCTTCTTTTGTAAAGCTGCTTTGAGACAATGTTTCATTGTAAAAGGCGCTATACAAGATAAATTGAGTTGAATTGAATTGAATTTCTTAGACGATATAACGATTCTTGCTGGAAGATGTTTCTGTTGGTTATGGACATGTTTTGTTGTGCAGTTTTCTCAGAATGATTTTCTTTTCTTTTTTTTTTTATAAGGCTTCAGAGGGCAATCGGTTGTTAATTTCACACTTTGGTTAATCTGACACTGTGCTAATGGTATAAAAAAAAATACAAAATAAAATTTTGTCCCTAAAGCTATGTCGAACATGCAAATGCCACAAACTGAAGGAAAAATAATAAGCCACCAATTTGCTTTTTTGTTGCTTCGGGCTGCTTGTTATTTGACAGCTTTGGGAAAGTTAAAATTGTCATGAAAATGTTTCAACACTAGATGTCGCTGTCAAACAAAAATGAAATATTTCCCCGTCTTATACCGTCCGTTTTGAAGATACTGGAACAGCAAGTTTAATGTTTTTTGTTGAAGACTAGAGACATGAGTCTAAGATTGAAAAAGATGAATATGAGATGATCAGTCATAAATTTCAGCATTCATTTCCTGATCTTTACAATTAGATGTATTAAACAACTTAGATTAAATTTATAGAATTTAGGTTTTTTTTTTGTTGTATTTTGTATCCTTAAATTCTAGAATTTAAGTATTTTTATATTCCTATTTTTTTTTTTTTTTATTATCTATGCTTGTGGATACTGCTGGAAGTTGTATATTTCTCATTGGGATGAATAAAGTATCTCTCTCTCTCTCTCTCTCTCTCTCTCTCTCGATCATGTGACCTTTTGTTTGAACTCACCCATTTTCCCAGTGTCCCATTGAATAATTGTTGATTGTTTAAATCAACAAAGCCTTCTTTGTCTTTTTTTTTTTTATCAGAAACAACTTCTAAATAATTCAAATTCATATAAACCTAGAACAAACTGAGGTTAGAATAATCTCAAGCTTGCTTTGAATTCAGTATGGACATGATCCATAACAAACTGAGTGCTTAAAACATAGATTGCCTTACGAATATCCAAACAGTGAAACAAGCACACAATGACATTTCATTGGCTTCAGGATCCTGTGATTTTTTTTAGTTCCACTCTTATTTACTCTGCCTTTACTCTACTATTTTTCCTGTGCCACAGTTTCACATTGTAGAAACCACATGTAAAATAAGGAAAATTCAAAAAAAAAACAAAACGAAAAATACACCAGATTTGCATGATATTTAAATCGATGCTCAACATTTTCAGACTCTGAGTAAACACCAGTCTCTTGTGCCCTTCATTAGGCAGGATAGTACTACTACTGAAGGAATAAATAATAAATAATAATAAATAATAAATAAATTTCTGAATGTTACCCAGGCTAATAGATGTTTTAACTCTGATATGTTGATAAAATATAAAAAATATATTGATGAATTTGATGAATTTTTCTTTCACTAACCCTAACCCTAAATTTCAATTTGGGGATTTTAGAAATGCATCATGTGTTGGTGAATTTGTTTAATGAATGAAAAAGGAAACGGACTAAATTGAAAATCAAAATGCGATCCCAATACCCAATACATCTGTATTAACTCTACGATCAAGAGGAATAGACCAGTACACCTTTTTATAATTGCATGTTTTTTTTTCTGTCATGATCTAAAGAATAACTGTGGTGTCCTCACCAACTTCGATATGCGAAGAAATAATTCAGATTCAGACAACAAAATATTTCTATACGTCACCATTTATTTGCAGAAATCATACAGAATGCAGATGGGAAAAATAAAATACAGTAACATGTTGAACTATCATTTAGCAAGAATGATTACTTTTTTTTTCATTTTAACAGTTTAAAATTAATATAATATATCTATACTTACATTTTACACTATCTACATACACATTATTCACACATTATTTTAGATAAAAACAATAATATAAAGTATAAAAACAATATTTTACATATTTTTCATTTTCTATACATGCATTTTTTACACTTTACATAGCAAAGCAGATGTAAGTTCCATTTCTAGATAATCATAGTGAAACCTCATGCTGAGCCACACTAAAAAAGAAAAAATATATGCCATAGATTCCAGTGAAAGTCATAGTTTATGTTTCCAGATAATCACAGTGAAGCAGTGAAAAGGCCCCATAACTGGTATATATGTCTGCACAAACATTTTTTTAAATTTTCTATACAAATAAAATTTCTAGACATAATGTTTCATCCAATCTATCCACAAAAATATTTTAAATAATTTATAAATACCATGGTTTCCACTTTTTAAACAAACAAGATTTAAGATGATCTATACAAACATTTTTCATACTTTCAATACACAATATTTTCTATATATACAATATTTTACAATATTTCATCTGCAAAGGGCCGGTGTGGGTGCAGATTTTAGTTCCAACCGAGCAGAAGCCACACCTGAGTCTACTGAAAGCTGAGATCAGTTGATTAAACAGGTGGACTCAGACGTGGCTACTGCTTGAGTGGAATTAAAATGACCCTTTGTGGAAAAGGTTTGTCACCTCTGTTCTGTGTTTATACTTACGTATACACACAGCAAAGCAGATGCAAGTTCCATTTTTAGATAATCATCTTCAAACCTCATGCTGAGCCCCACAGCTATGTGTATTCCAGATTGGTGAAGATATATCCAAATCGATTGCTGTAATAAAAGAAAAATATATTCCATAGATTCCAGTGATGGTAATAGTTCCTATTTCCAGAAAATCACAGTGAAGCAGACTCCTCGAGTCTGTGGAGTGGGGGAGGATTATTGTGCCACATGCTGAGCCCCACTCCAGTGTATATTCCAGTTTGTGGGGAGTTTGTGAGGAATGTTCTGGAGGTGAAGAGAGTGTCAGACAGGGTGATGAGTCTGAAGTTAGAGGTTGAAAGGGTGATGTTGAATGTTGTTAGTGGTTATGCCCCACAGGTAGGTTGTGAGTTAGAGCAGAAAGAGAGATTCTGGAGTGAATTAGATGAGGTGATAGAGAGTATTCCCATGGGTGAGGGAGTAGTGATAGGAGCAGATTTTAAGGGACATGTTGGTGAGGGGAACACAAGTGATGAGGAGATGATGGGCAAGTTTGGAGTTAAGGAAAGCAACCTTGAAGGACAGATGGTAGTGGACTTTGCTAATAGGATGGACATGGCTGTGGTTAACACTTATTTTCAGAAGAGGGAGGAGCATAGAGTGACTTACAAGAGTGGAGGTAGGAGCACACAGGTAGACTACATCCTATGTAGAAGAGGCAATCTGAAAGATTAGTGACTGTAAAGTGGTAGTGGGAGAGAGTGTAGCCAGACAGCATAGGATGGTGGTGTGTAGGATGACTTTGATGGTCTGTAAGAAGAGGTCAAAGATAGAGATGGAGAAGAAAACTAAGTGGTGGAAGCTGAAAAAGGAGGAATGTTGTGAGGAATTTAGACAGAAGTTGAGGCAGGCTCTGGGTGGTCAGGTAGTGCTGCCAGATGACTGGGAAACTACAGCAGAAGTGATCAGGGAGACAGGAAGAAAGGTGCTGGGTGTGTCATCTGGAAGGAGGAAGGAAGATATGGAGACTTGGTGGTGGAATGAGGAAGTTCAGGATAGTATTCAGAGGACTGAAGAGAATAGACAGGAATACAAGGTGTTACAGCACAGAGTGAAGAGGGAGGTGTCTAAGGCCAAGCAGAAGGCGTATGACGAGTTGTACACTAGGTTAGACACTAGAGACGGAGAGAAGGACTTGTACAGGTTAGCTAGGCAGAGGAGTCAAGATGGGAAGGATGTGCGGCAAGTTAGAGTTATTAAGGATAGAGATGGAAAGGTGCTCACAAGTGAGGAGAGTGTACAAAGGAGATGGAAGGAGTACTTTGAAGAGCTGATGAATGAGGAAAATGAGAGGGAAAAAAGAGTAGAAGGGGTGAACTCTGTGGAACAGGAAGTAGATAAGATTAGAAAGGATGAAGTCAGGAAGGCTTTGAAGAGGATGAAAAGTGGAAAGGCAGTTGGTCCTGACGACATCCCGGTGGAGGTCTGGAAGTGTCTAGGAGAGGCGGCAGTGGAATTTTTAACTAGTCTGTTTAACAAGGTTTTAGAGAGTGAGAAGATGCCTGAGGAATGGAGAAGAAGTGTATTAGTGCCGATCTTAAAGAATAAGGGTGACGTGCAGAGTTGCAGCAACTATAGGGGAATAAAGTTGATGAGCCATACGATGAAGCTATGGGAGAGACTAGTGGAAGCTAGGTTAAGGAAGGTAGTGGACATTTGTGAGCAGCAGTATGGCTTCATGCCCAGAAAGAGCACAACAGATGCAATTTTTGCTCTGAGAATGTTGATGGAGAAGTATAGGGACGGTCAGAGAGAGTTGCACTGTGTGTTTGTAGACTTGGAGAAAGCGTATGACAGGGTGCCAAGAGAAGCGCTGTGGTACTGTATGAGGAAGTCAGGAGTAGCAGAGAAGTATGTCAGAGTGGTGCAGGACATGTATGAGTGGAGCAGGACAGTGGTGAGGTGTGCTGTAGGTCAGACAGAGGAGTTCAAAGTGGAGGTGGGACTGCATCAGGGATCGGCTCTGAGCCCCTTCCTGTTTGCTATGGTGATGGACCAGTTGTCAGAGGAGGTCAGACAGGAGTCTCCTTGGACAATGATGTTTGCAGATGACATTGTGATCTGTAGTGGGAGCAGGTGGAGGAAAACCTGGAGAGGTTGAGGTTTGCACTGGAGAGAAGAGGAATGAAACTCAGTCGTAGTAAGACAGAGTACATGTGTGTGAATGACAGGGAGGGAAGTGGAACAGTAAGATTACAGGGTGAAGAGGTGAAGAAGGTACAGGAGTTTAAGTACTTGGGGTCAACAGTCCAGAGTAATGGAGAGTGTGGGAAAGAGCTAAAGAAGTGAGTGCAGGCAGGTTGAAATGGGTGGAGAAAGGTGTCGGGAGTTCTGTGTGATAGAAAAATTTCATAAAGAATCAAGAGGAAGGTGTACAAGACAGTGGTGAGACCGGCCATGCTGTATGGTTTAGAGGCAGTGTCACTGAGGAAGAGACAGGAGTCAGAGCTGGAGGTAGCAGAACTGAAGATGTTGAGGTTCTCTTTGGGAGTGACAAAGTTGGACAGGAATAGGAATGAGTACATCAGAAGGACAGCTCATGTTGGACGTTTGGGGGACAAAGTTAGGGAGGACAGATTAAGATGGTTGGATATGTTCACAGGAGGGAGAGTGAGTATATTGGTAGGAGAATGTTGGACATGGAGCTGACAGGAAGGAGGCAAACAGGAAGGCCAAAGAGGTGGTATATGGATGTAATAAATGAGGATATGAAGCTAGTGGGTGTAAGTGTTGAGGATGCAGAAGACAGGGATAGGTGGAGAGAGATGATTCACTGTGGCGACCCCTGAAGGGAAAAGCCGAAAGAGGAAGAAGAAGATACAAACAAAATTGTAAATTTCCTATACACAACATTTCATACTTATACATATCTATAAACAAAAATATTTAAAATAATTTCTAAACAGAATGGTTTTCACTTTTAAACCCAAAGATTTTAGACTATCCATAGATACATATATAGATAGATACATATATATATATATATATATATATATATATATATATATATATATATATATATATATATATGTAAACATATATATATATATATATATATATATATATATATATATATATATATGTATATATATATATATATATGTAAACATATATGTAATTATATATATATACACTATATTGCCAAAAGTATTCGCTCACCTGCCTTGACTCGCTTATGAACTTAAGTGACATCCCATTCCTAATCCATAGGGTTCAATATGACGTCGGTCCACCCTTTGCAGCTATAACAGCTTCAACTCTTCTGGGAAGGCTGTCCACAAGGTTTAGGAGTGTGTTTATGGGAATTTTTGACCATTCTTCCAGAAGCGCATTTGTGAGGTCACACACTGATGTTGGACGAGAAGGCCTGGCTCTCAGTCTCCGCTCTAATTCATCCCAAAGGTGTTCTATCGGGTTGAGGTCAGGACTCTGTGCAGGCCAGTCAAGTTCCTCCACACCAGACTCTGTCATCCATGTCTTTATGGACCTTGGTTTGTGCACTGGTGCACAGTCATGTTGGAAGAGGAAGGGGCCAGCTCCAAACTGTTCCCACAAAGTTGGGAGCATGGAATTGTCCAAAATGTCTTGGTATGCTGAAGCATTCAGAGTTCCTTTCACTGGAACTAAGGGGCCAAGCCCAGCTCCTGAAAAACAACCCCACACCATAATCCCCCCTCCACCAAACTTTACACTTGGCACAATGCAGTCAGACAAGTACCGTTCTCCTGGCAACCGCCAAACCCAGACTCGTCCATCAGATTGCCAGACGGAGAAGCAGGATTCGTCACTCCAGAGAACACGTCTCCACTGATCTAGAGTCCAGTGGCGGCGTGCTTTACACCACTGCATCCGACGCTTTGCATTGCACTTGGTGATGTATGGCTTGGATGCAGCTGCTCGGCCATGGAAACCCATTCCTTGAAGCTCTCTGCACACTGTTCTTGAGCTAATCTGAAGGCCACATGAAGTTTGGAGGTCTGTAGCGATTGATTCTGCAGAAAGTTGGCGACCTCTTCGAACTATGCGCCTCAGCATCCGCTGACCCCGCTCCGTCAGTTTACGTGGCCTACCACTTCGTGGCTGAGTTGCTGTCTTTCCCAAACACTTCCACATTCTTATAATACAGCTGACAGTTGACTGTGGAATATTTAGGAGCGAGGAAATTTCACGACTGGATTTGTTACACAGGTGGCATCCTATCACAGTTCCACGCTGGAATTCACTGAGCTCCTGAGAGCGACCCATTCTTTCACAAATGTTTGTAAAAACAGTCTGCATGCCTAGGTGCTTGATTTTATACACCTGTGGCCATGGAAGTGATTGGAACACCTGATTCTAATTATTTGGATGGGTGAGCGAATACTTTTGGCAATATAGTGTATATATATATATATATATATATATATATGTATGCACAAACATTTTTTTAGATTTTCTATACAAACAAAATTACAACATTTCTATACATAATGTTTCATCCAAGCTATCCACAAAATTATTTAAAATAATCTATGAACACCATGGTTTTCACTTTATAAACAAACAAGATTTAAGTTCCAGATTTTTACAAACATTTTTCATACTTTCAATACACAATATTTTACACTTTCTATATATACAATATTTTACAATATTTCATCTGCAAAGGGCCGGTGTGGGTGCAGGTTTTAGTTCCAACCGAGCAGAAGCCACACCTGAGTCTACCGAAAGCTGAGATCAGTTGATTAAACAGGTGGACTCAGACGTGGCTACTGCTTGAGTGGAATGAAAATGACCCTTTGTGGAAAAGGTTTGTCACCTCTGTTCTGTGTTTATACTTACGTATACACACAGCAAAGCAGATGCAAGTTCCATTTTTAGATAATCATCTTCAAACCTCATGCTGAGACCCACAGCTATGTGTATTCCAGATTGGTGAAGATATATCCAAATCGATTGTAAAGAAACAGAAAAATATATTCCATAGATTCCAGTGACTGTGATAATTCCTATTTCTAGAAAATCACAGTGAAGCAGACTCCTCGAGTCTGAGGAGTGGGGGAGGATTATTGTGCCTCATGCTGAGCCCCACTCCAGTGTATATTCCAGTTTGGTGAAGAAAAAAAGCCCCACTCCAGTATAGATTCCACTTTGGTGGAAAAAAAAGCCTGACTCCAGTGTATTTTCCAGTTTGGTGAAGAAAAATACGCTCCACTCCAGTGTAGATTCCAGGTTGGTGAAGATGTATCCAAATCGATTGTTGTAAAAAATAAAATATATTCCATACATTCCAGTGATTGTGATCATTCCTATTTCCAAATAATCACATTGAAGCAGACTCCTCGAGTCTGAGGAGTGGGGGAGGATTATTGTGCCTCATGCTGAGCCCCACTCCAGTGTATATTCCAGTTTGGTGAAGGAAAAAAAAGCCCCAATCCAGTGTAGATTCCAGTTTGGTGAAGATATATCCAAATCGATTGCTGTAATAAAAGAAAAATATATTCCATAGATTCCATTGGTTGTGATAATTTCTATTTCCAGAAAATCACATTGAAGGAGACTCCTCGAGTCTGAGGAGTGGGGGAGGATTATTGTGCCTCATGCTGAGCCCCACTCCAGTGTATATTCCAGTTTGGTGAAGAAAAAAAGCCCCACTCCAGTATAGATTCCACTTTGGTGGAAAAAAAAGCCTGACTCCAGTGTATTTTCCAGTTTGGTGAAGAAAAATACGCTCCACTCCAGTGTAGATTCCAGGTTGGTGAAGATGTATCCAAATCGATTGTTGTAAAAAATAAAATATATTCCATACATTCCAGTGATTGTGATCATTCCTATTTCCAAATAATCACATTGAAGCAGACTCCTCGAGTCTGAGGAGTGGGGGAGGATTATTGTGCCTCATGCTGAGCCCCACTCCAGTGTATATTCCAGTTTGGTGAAGAAAAAAAGCCCCACTCCAGTGTAGATTCCAGTTTGGTGAAGAAAAACGCTCCACTCCAGTGTAGATTCCAATTTGGTGAAGAAAAAAGCCCCACTCCAGTGTAGATTCCAGTTTGGTGAAGTAAAAAGCCCCAGTCCAGTGTAGATTCCAGTTTGGTGAAGATATATCCAAATCGATTGCTGTAATAAAAGTAAAATATATTCCATAGATTCCACTGATTGTGATCATTCCTATTTCCAGATAATCACAGTGAAGCAGACTCCTCGAGTCTGAGGAGTGGGGGAGGATTATTGTGCCTCATGCTGAGCCCCACTCCAGTGTATATTCCAGTTTGGTGAAGAAAAAAAGCCCCACTCCAGTGTAGATTCCAGTTTGGTGAAGAAAAAAAGCCCCACTCCAGTATAGATTCCACTTTGGTGGAAAAAAAAGCCTGACTCCAGTGTATGTTCCAGTTTGGTGAAGAAAAAAACGCTCCACTCCAGTGTAGATTCCAGTTTGGTGAAGAAAAAAGCCCCACTCCAGTGTAGATTCTAGTTTGGTGAAGATATATCCAAATCAGTTGTTGTAAAAAAGAAAAATATATTCCATAGAATCCAGTGATAATTCCTATTTCTAGAAAATCACAGTGAAGCAGACTCCTCGAGTCTGAGGAGTGGGGGAGGATTATTGTGCCTCATGCTGAGCCCCACTCCAGTGTATATTCCAGTTTGGTGAAGAAAAAAAGCCCCACTCCAGTGTAGATTCCAGTTTGGTGACGAAAAAAACGCTCCATTCCAGTGTATATTCCAGTTTGGTGAAGAAAAAAGCCCCACTCCAGTGTAGATTCCAGTTTGGTGGAAAAAAAAGCCTGACTCCAGTGTATTTTCCAGTTTGGTGAAGAAAAAAACGCTCCACTCCAGTGTAGATTCCAGTTTTGTGAAGAAAAAAGCCCCACTCCAGTGTAGATTCCAGTTTGGTGAAAAAAAAAGCCCCACTCCAGTGTAGATTCCAGTTTGGTGAAGAAAAAAACGCTCCACTCCAGTGTAGATTCCAGTTTGGTGAAGAAAAAAGCCCCACTCCAGTGTAGATTCCAGTTTTGTGAAGAAAAAAGCCCCACTCCAGTGTAGATTCCAGTTTGGTGAAAAAAAAAGCCCCACTCCAGTGTAGATTCCAGTTTGGTGAAGAAAAAAACGCTCCATTCCAGTATAGATTCCACTTTGGTGGAAAAAAAAGCCTGACTCCAGTGTATTTTCCAGTTTGGTGAAGAAAAAAACGCTCCACTCCAGTGTAGATTCCAGTTTTGTGAAGAAAAAAGCCCCACTCCAGTGTAGATTCCAGTTTGGTGAAAAAAAAAGCCCCACTCCAGTGTAGATTCCAGTTTGGTGAAGAAAAAAACGCTCCACTCCAGTGTAGATTCCAGTTTGGTGAAGAAAAAAGCCCCACTCCAGTGTAGATTCCAGTTTGGTGAAGAAAAAAAGCCCCACTCCAGTATAGATTCCACTTTGGTGGAAAAAAAAGCCTGACTCCAGTGTATTTTCCAGTTTGGTGAAGAAAAAAACGCTCCACTCCAGTGTAGATTCCAGTTTGGTGAAGAAAAAAGCCCCACTCCAGTGTAGATTCCAGTTTGGTGAAGAAAAACGCTCCACTCCAGTGTAGATTCCAGTTTGGTGAAGAAAAAAGCCCCACTCCAGTGTAGATTCCAGTTTGGTGAAGAAAAAAGCCCCACTCCAGTGTAGATTCCAGTTTGGTGAAGAAAAAAACGCTCCACTCCAGTGTAGATTCCAGTTTGGTGAAGAAAAAAGCCACACTCCAGTGTAGATTCCAATTTGGTGAAGAAAAAAGCCCCACTCCAGTGTAGATTCCCGTTTGGTGAAGAAAAACGCTCCACTCCAGTGTAGATTCCAATTTGGTGAAGAAAAAAGCCCCACTCCAGTGTAGATTCCAGTTTGGTGAAGTAAAAAGCCCCAGTCCAGTGTAGATTCCAGTTTGGTGAAGATATATCCAAATCGATTGCTGTAATAAAAGTAAAATATATTCCATAGATTCCACTAATTGTGATCATTCCTATTTCCAGATAATCACAGTGAAGCAGACTCCTCGAGTCTGAGGAGTGGGGGAGGATTATTGTGCCTCATGCTGAGCCCCACTCCAGTGTATATTCCAGTTTGGTGAAGAAAAAAAGCCCCACTCCAGTGTAGATTCCAGTTTGGTGAAGAAAAAAACGCTCCACTCCAGTGTATATTCCAGTTTGGTGAAGAAAAAAGCCCCACTCCAGTGTAGATTCTAGTTTGGTGAAGATATATCCAAATCAGTTGTTGTAAAAAAGAAAAATATATTCCATAGAATCCAGTGATAATTCCTATTTCTAGAAAATCACAGTGAAGCAGACTCCTCGAGTCTGAGGAGTGGGGGAGGATTATTGTGCCTAATGCTGAGCCCCACTCCAGTGTAGATTCCAGTTTGGTGACGAAAAAAGCCCCACTCCAGTGTATATTCCATTTGGTGAAGAAAAAAAGCCCCAATCCAGTGTAGATTCCAGTTTGGTGAAGATATATCCAAATTGATTGTTGTAAAAAATAAAATATATTCCATAGATTCCAGTGATTTGTGATAATTCCTATTTCTAGAAAATCACAGTGAAGCAGACTCCTCGAGTCTGAGGAGTGGGGGAGGATTATTGTGCCTCATGCTGAGCCCCACTCCAGTGTATATTCCAGTTTGGTGAAGAAAAAAAGCCCCACTCCAGTGTAGATTCCAGTTTGGTGACGAAAAAAACGCTCCATTCCAGTGTATATTCCAGTTTGGTGAAGAAAAAAGCCCCACTCCAGTGTATATTCCAGTTTGGTGAAGAAAAAAGCCCCACTCCAGTGTATATTCCAGTTTGGTGAAGACAAAAGCCCCACTCCAGTGTAGATTCCAGTTTGGTGAAGATATATCCAAATCAGTTGTTGTAAAAAAGAAAAATATATTCCATAGAATCCAGTGATAATTCCTATTTCTAGAAAATCACAGTGAAGCAGACTCCTCGAGTCTGAGGAGTGGGGGAGGATTATTGTGCCTCATGCTGAGCCCCACTCCAGTGTATATTCCAGTTTGGTGAAGAAAAAAAGCCCCACTCCAGTGTATATTCCAGTTTGGTGAAGAAAAAAAGCCCCACTCCAGTGTAGATTCCAGTTTGGTGAAGAAAAAAAGCCCCACTCTAGTGTATATTCCAGTTTGGTGAAGAAAACAGCCCCACTCCAGTGTATATTCCATTTGGTGAAGAAAAAAAGCCCCAATCCAGTGTAGATTCCAGTTTGGTGAAGATATATCCAAATTGATTGTTGTAAAAAATAAAATATATTCCATAGATTCCAGTGATTGTGATAATTCCTATTTCTAGAAAATCACAGTGAAGCAGACTCCTCGAGTCTGAGGAGTGGGGGAGGATTATTGTGCCTCATGCTGAGCCCCACTCCAGTGTATATTCCAGTTTGGTGAAGAATAAAGCCCCAATCCAGTGTAGATTCCAGTTTGGTGAAGATATATCCAAATCGATTGCTGTAATAAAAGTAAAATGTATTCCATAGATTCCACTGATTGTGATCATTCCTATTTCCAGATAATCACAGTAAAGCAGACTCCTCGAGTCTGAGGAGTGGGGGAGGATTATTGTGCCTCATGCTGAGCCCCACTCCAGTGTATATTCCAGTTTGGTGAAGAATAAAGCCCCACTCCAGTGTATATTCCAGTTTGGTGAAGAATAAAGCCCCACTCCAGTGTATATTCCAGTTTGGTGAAGTAAAAAAGCCCCACTCCAGTGTAGATTCCCGTTTGGTGAAGAAAAAATGCTCCACTCCAGTGTAGATTCCAGTTTACGGTGAAGAAAAAAGCCCCACTCCAGTGTAGATTCCAGTTTGGTGAAGAAAAAAAGCCCCACTCCAGTGTAGATTCCCGTTTGGTGAAGAAAAAACGCTCCACTCCAGTGTAGATTCCAGTTTACGGTGAAAAAAAAGCCCCACTCCAGTGTAGATTCCAGTTTGGTGAAGTAAAAAGCCCCACTCCAGTGTAGATTCCAGTTTGGTGAAGTAAAAAGCCCCACTCCAGTGTAGATTCCAGTTGGTGAAGAAAAAAAGTCACAATCCAGTGTATATTGCAGTTTGGTGAAAAAAAAGCCACATGGCAGAGTAAATTCCAGTTTGGTGAAGAAAAAAAAAGCCCCACTCCAGTGTAGAATCCAGTTTAGTGAAGAAAAAAAGCCCCACTCCAGTGTAGATTCCAGTTTGGTGAAGAAAAAAAGCCCCACTCCAGTGTAGATTCCAGTTGGTGAAGAAAAAAAGCCCTACTCCAGTGTATATTCCAGTTTGGTGAAGATATATCCAAATTGATTGTTGTAAAAAATAAAATATATTCCATAGATTCCACTGATTGTGATCATTCCTATTTCCAGATAATCACAGTGAAGCAGACTCCTCGAGTCTGAGGAGTGGGGGAGGATTATTGTGCCTCATGCTGAGCCCCACTCCAGTGTATATTCCAGTTTGGTGAACAATAAAGCCCCACTCCAGTGTATATTCCAGTTTGGTGAAGAATAAAGCCCCACTCCAGTGTATATTCCAGTTTGGTGAAGTAAAAAAGCCCCACTCCAGTGTAGATTCCCGTTTGGTGAAGAAAAAATGCTCCACTCCAGTGTAGATTCCAGTTTACGGTGAAGAAAAAAGCCCCACTCCACTGTAGATTCCAGTTTGGTGACGAATAAAGCCCCACTCCAGTGTATATTCCAGTTTGGTGAAGTAAAAAAGCCCCACTCCAGTGTAGATTCCCGTTTGGTGAAGAAAAAATGCTCCACTCCAGTGTAGATTCCAGTTTACGGTGAAGAAAAAAGCCCCACTCCAGTGTAGATTCCAGTTTGGTGAAGAAAAAAAGCCCCACTCCAGTGTAGATTCCAGTTTGGTGAAGAAAAAAACGCTCCACTCCAGTGTATATTCCAGTTTGGTGAAGAAAAAAGCCCCACTCCAGTGTAGATTCTAGTTTGATGAAGATATATCCAAATCAGTTGTTGTAAAAAAGAAAAATATATTCCATAGAATCCAGTGATAATTCCTATTTCTAGATAATCACAGTGAAGCAGACTCCTCGAGTCTGAGGAGTGGGGGAGGATTATTGTGCCTCATGCTGAGCCCCACTCCAGTGTATATTCCAGTTTGGTGAAGAAAAAAAGTCACAATCCAGTGTATTTAGCAGTTTGGTGAAAAAAAAGCCACATGGCAGAGTAAATTCCAGTTTGGTGAAGAAAAAAAAAAGCCCCACTCCAGTGTAGAATCCAGTTTGGTGAAGAAAAAAAGCCCCACTCCAGTGTATATTCCAGTTTGGTGAAGAAAAAAAGCCCCACTCCAGTGTAGATTCCAGTTGGTGAAGAAAAAAAGCCCCACTCCAGTGTAGATTCCAGTTGGTGAAGAAAAAAAGCCCCACTCCAGTGTATATTCCAGTTTGGTGAAGAAAAAAAGCCCCACTCCAGTGTAGATTCCAGTTGGTGAAGAAAAAAAGCCCCACTCCAGTGTATATTCCAGTTTGGTGAAGAAAAAAAGCCCCACTCCAGTGTATATTCCAGTTTGGTGAAGAAAAAAAGCCCCACTCCAGTGTAGATTCCAGTTGGTGAAGAAAAAAAGCCCCACTCCAGTGTATATTCCAGTTTGGTGAAGAAAAAAAGCCCCACTCCAGTGTAGATTCCAGTTGGTGAAGAAAAAAAGCCCCACTCCAGTGTATTTTCCAGTTTAGTGAAGAAAAAAAGCCACACTCCAGTGTAGATTCCAGTTTGGTGAAGAAAAAAAGCCCCACTCCAGTGTATATTCCAGTTTGGTGAAGAAAAAAAGCCCCACTCCAGTGTATATTCCAGTTTGGTGAAGAAAAAAAGCCCCACTCCAGTGTATATTCCAGTTTGGTGAAGATATATCCAAATCGATTGCTATAAAAAAGAAAAATATATTCCATAGATTCCAGTGATAATTCCTATTTCTAGAAAATCACAGTGACGCAGACTCCTCGAGTCTGAGGAGTGGGGGAGGATTATTGTGCCTCATGCTGAGCCCCACTCCAATGTATATTCCAGTTTGGTAAAGAAAAAAAGCCCCACTCCAGTGTATATTCCAGTTTGGCGGAAAAAAAGCCCCACTCCAGTGTATATTCCCATTTGGTGAGAAAAAAAAGCCCCACTCCAGTGTATATTCCAGTTTGTTGAAGAAAAAAAAGCCCCACTCCAGTGTATATTCCAGTTTGGTGAAGATATATCCAAATCAGTTGTTGTAAAAAAGAAAAATATATTCCATAGATTCCAGTGACTGATAATTCCTATTTTTAGAAAATCACAGTGAAGCAGGCTCCTCGAGTCTGAGGAGTGGGGGAGGATTATTGTGCCTCATGCTGAGCCCCACTCCAGTGTATATTCCAGTTTGGTGAAGAAAAAAAGCCCCAATCCAGTGTATATTCCAGTTTGGTGAAGAAAAAAAGCCCCAATCCAGTGTATATTCCAGTTTGGTGAAGAAAAAAAGCCCCACTCCAGTGTAGATTCCAGTTTGGTGAAGAAAAAAAAGCCCCAATCCAGTGTATATTCCAGTTTGGTGAAGAAAAAAAGCCCCACTCCAGTGTAGATTCCAGTTTGGTGAAGAAAAAAAGCCCCAATCCAGTGTATATTCCAGTTTGGTGAAGAAAAAAAGCCCCAATCCAGTGTATATTCCAGTTTGGCGGGGGAAAAAAAGCCTGACTCCAGTGTAGATTCCAGTTTGGTGAAGAAAAAAAACCCACTCCAGTGGAGATTCCAGTTTGGTGAAGATATGTCCAAATCGATTGCTGTAATATAAGAAAAATATATTCCATAGATTCCAGTGATTGTGATCATTCCTATTTCCAGATAATCACAGTGAAGCAGACTCCTCGAGTCTGAGGAGTGGGGGAGGATTATTGTGCCTCATGCTGAGCCCCACTCCAGTGTATATTCCAGTTTGGTGAAGAAAAAAAGCCTGACTCCAGTGTAGATTCCAGTTTGGTGAAGAAAAAAAACCCACTCCAGTGTAGAGTCCAGTTTGGTGAAGAAAAAAAAGCCCCAATCCAGTGTATATTCCAGTGTGGTGAAGATATATCCACATCGATTGCAGTAATAAAAGAAATATATATTCCATAGATTCCAGTGATTGTGATAATTCCTATTTCTAGAAAATCACAGTGAAGCAGACTCCTCGAGTCTGAGGAGTGGGGGAGGATTATTGTGCCTCATGCTGAGCCCCACTCCAGTGTATATTCCAGTTTGGTGAAGAAAAAAAGCCCCAATCCAGTGTAGATTCCAGTCTGGTGAAGATATATCCAAATCGATTGCTGTAATAAAAGTAAAATATATTCCATAGATTCCACTGATTGTGATCATTCCTATTTCCAGATAATCCAGATTCCAGTTTGGTGAAGATATATCCAAATCAGTTGTTGTAAAAAAGAAAAATATATTCCATAGAATCCAGTGATAATTCCTATTTCTAGAAAATCACAGTGAAGCAGACTCCTCGAGTCTGAGGAGTGGGGGAGGATTATTGTGCCTCATGCTGAGCCCCACTCCAGTGTATATTCCAGTTTGGTGACGAAAAAAACGCCCCACTCCAGTGTATATTCCAGTTTGGTGACGAAAAAAACGCTCCACTCCAGTGTATATTCCAGTTTGGTGAAGAAAAAAGCCCCACTCCAGTGTAGATTCCAGTTTGGTGAAGAAAAAAACGCTCCACTCCAGTGTATATTCCAGTTTGGTGAAGATATATCCAAATCAGTTGTTGTAAAAAAGAAAAATATATTCCATAGATTCCAGTGATTGTGATAATTCCTATTTCTAGAAAATCACAGTGAAGCAGACTCCTCGAGTCTGAGGAGTGGGGGAGGATTATTGTGCCTCATGCTGAGCCCCACTCCAGTGTATATTCCAGTTTGGTGAAGAAAAAAAGCCCCACTCCAGTGTATATTCCAGTTTGGTGAAGAAAAAAAGCCCCACTCCAGTGTATATTCCAGTTTGGTGAAGAAAAAAACGCTCCACTCCAGTGTATATTCCAGTTTGGTGAAGAAAAAAGCCCCACTCCAGTGTATATTCCAGTTTGGTGAAGAAAAAAGCCCCACTCCAGTGTAGATTCCAGTTTGGTGAAGATATATCCAAATCAGTTGTTGTAAAAAAGAAAAATATATTCCATAGATTCCACTGATTGTGATCATTCCTATTTCCAGATAATCACAGTGAAGCAGACTCCTCGAGTCTGAGGAGTGGGGGAGGATTATTGTGCCTCATGCTGAGCCCCACTCCAGTGTATATTCCAGTTTGGTGAAGAATAAAGCCCCACTCCAGTGTATATTCCAGTTTGGTGAAGAATAAAGCCCCACTCCAGTGTAGATTCCAGTTTGGTGAAGAAAAAAAGCCCCACTCCAGTGTATATTCCAGTTTGGTGAAGAAAAAAAGCCCCACTCCAGTGTAGATTCCAGTTTGGTGAAGATATATCCAAATTGATTGTTGTAAAAAATAAAATATATTCCACAGATTCCAGTGACTGTGATAATTCCTATTTCTAGAAAATCACAGTGAAGCAGACTCCTCGAGTCTGAGGAGTGGGGGAGGATTATTGTGCCTCATGCTGAGCCCCACTCCAGTGTATATTCCAGTTTGGTGAAGAAAAAAAGCCCCACTCCAGTGTAGATTCCAGTTTGGTGAAGAAAAAAAGCCCCAATCCAGTGTAGATTCCAGTTTGGTGAAGATATATCCACATCGATTGCAGTAATAAAAGAAAAATATATTCCACAGATTCCAGTGATTGTGATAATTCCTATTTCTAGAAAATCACAGTGAAGCAGACTCCTCGAGTCTGAGGAGTGGGGGAGGATTATTGTGCCTCATGCTGAGCCCCACTCCAGTGTATATTCCAGTTTGATGAAGAAAAAAAGCCCCACTCCAGTGTATATTCCAGTTTGGTGAAGAAAAAAAGCCCCACTCCAGAGTATATTCCAGTTTGGTGAAGAAAAAAGCCCCACTCCAGTGTATATTCCAGTTTGGTGAAGAATAAAGCCCCACTCCAGTGTAGATTCCAGTTTGGTGAAGAAAAAAATGCTCCACTCCAGTGTATATTCCAGTTTGGTGAAGAAAAAAGCCCCACTCCAGTGTAGATTCCAGTTTGGTGAAGATATATCCAAATCGATTGCTGTAATAAAAGTAAAATATATTCCATAGATTCCACTGATTGTGATCATTCCTATTTCCAGATAATCACAGTGAAGCAGACTCCTCGAGTCTGAGGAGTGGGGGAGGATTATTGTGCCTCATGCTGAGCCCCACTCCAGTGTATATTCCAGTTTGGTGAAGAATAAAGCCCCACTCCAGTGTATATTCCAGTTTGGTGAAGAATAAAGCCCCACTCCAGTGTATATTCCAGTTTGGTGAAGAAAAAAAGGCCCACTCCAGTGTATATTCCAGTTTGGTGAAGAAAAAAAGCCCCACTCCAGTGTAGATTCCAGTTTGGTGAAGATATATCCAAATTGATTGTTGTAAAAAATAAAATATATTCCACAGATTCCAGTGACTGTGATAATTCCTATTTCTAGAAAATCACAGTGAAGCAGACTCCTCGAGTCTGAGGAGTGGGGGAGGATTATTGTGCCTCATGCTGAGCCCCACTCCAGTGTATATTCCAGTTTGGTGAAGAAAAAAAGCCCCACTCCAGTGTAGATTCCAGTTTGGTGAAGAAAAAAAGCCCCAATCCAGTGTAGATTCCAGTTTGGTGAAGATATATCCACATCGATTGCAGTAATAAAAGAAAAATATATTCCACAGATTCCAGTGATAGAAATAATTCCTATTTCCTATACACAACATTTCATACTCATACATATCTATACAGAAAATATTTAAAATTATTTCTAAACACAATGGTTTTACTTTTTAAACAAACAAGATTTAAGATGATCTATACAAACATTTTTCATACTTTCAATACACAATATTTTACACTTTCTATATATACAATATTTTACAATATTTCATCTGCAAAGGGCCGGTGTGGGTGCAGGTTTTTTGTTCCAACCGAGCAGAAGCCACACCTGAGTCTACCGAAAGCTGAGATCAGTTGATTAAACAGGTGGACTCAGACGTGGCTACTGCTTGAGTGGAATGAAAATGACCCTTTGTGGATTAGGTTTGTCACCTCTGTTCTGTGTTTATACTTACGTATACACACAGCAAAGCAGATGCAAGTTCCATTTTTAGATAATCATCTTCAAACCTCATGCTGAGACCCACAGCTATGTGTATTCCAGATTGGTGAAGATATATCCAAATCGATTGTTATGAAACAGAAAAATAAATTCCATAGAATCCAGTGATAATTCCTATTTCTAGAAAATCACAGTGAAGCAGACTCCTCGAGTCTGAGGAGTGGGGGAGGATTATTGTGCCTCATGCTGAGCCCCACTCCAGTGTATATTCCAGTTTGGTGAAGAAAAAAAGCCCCACTCCAGTGTATATTCCAGTTTGGAGAAGAAAAAAAGCCCCACTCCAGTGTATATTCCAGTTTGGTGAAGAAAAAAAGCCCCACTCCAGAGTATATTCCAGTTTGGTGAAGAAAAAAGCCCCACTCCAGTGTAGATTCCAGTTTGGTGAAGAAAAAAAGCCCCACTCCAGTGTATATTCCAGTTTGGTGAAGAAAAAAGCCCCACTCCAGTGTAGATTCCAGTTTGGTGAAGAAAAAAGCCCCACTCCAGTGTATATTCCAGATTGGTGAAGATATATCCAAATCAGTTGTTGTAAAAAAGAAAAATATATTCCATAGATTCCAGTGATTGTGATAATTCCAATTTCTAGAAAATCACAGTGAAGCAGACTCCTCGAGTCTGAGGAGTGGGGGAGGATTATTGTGCCTCATGCTGAGCCCCACTCCAGTGTATATTCCAGTTTGGTGAAGAAAAAAAGCCCCACTCCAGTGTATATTCCAGTTTGGCGGAAAAAAAGCCCCACTCCAGTGTATATTCCCATTTGGTGAGAAAAAAAAGCCCCACTCCAGTGTATATTCCAGTTTGGTGAAGAAAAAAAAGCCCCACTCCAGTGTATATTCCAGTTTGGTGAAGAAAAAAAAGCCCCAATCCAGTGTATATTCCAGTTTGGTGAAGAAAAAAGCCCCACTCCAGTGTATATTCCAGTTTGGTGAAGAAAAAAAAGCCCCACTCCAGTGTATATTCCAGTTTGGTGAAGATATATCCAAATCAGTTGTTGTAAAAAAGAAAAATATATTCCATAGATTCCAGTGACTGATAATTCCTATTTTTAGAAAATCACAGTGAAGCAGACTCCTCGAGTCTGAGGAGTGGGGGAGGATTATTGTGCCTCATGCTGAGCCCCAATCCAGTGTATATTCCAGTTTGGTGAAGAAAAAAAGCCCCAATCCAGTGTATATTCCAGTTTGGTGAAGAAAAAAAGCCCCACTCCAGTGTAGATTCCAGTTTGGTGAAGAAAAAAAAGCCCCAATCCAGTGTATATTCCAGTTTGGCGGGGGAAAAAAAGCCTGACTCCAGTGTAGATTCCAGTTTGGTGAAGAAAAAAAAGCCCCAATCCAGTGTATATTCCAGTTTGGTGAAGAAAAAAAGCCCCAATCCAGTGTATATTCCAGTTTGGCGGGGGAAAAAAAGCCTGACTCCAGTGTAGATTCCAGTTTGGTGAAGAAAAAAAGCCCCACTCCAGTGTAGATTCCAGTTTGGTGAAGAAAAAAAGGCCGAATCTAGTGTAGATTCCAGTTTGGTGAAGATATATCCAAATCGATTGCTGTAATAAAAGAAAAATATATTCCATAGATTCCAGTGATTGTGATCATTCCTATTTCCAGATAATCACAGTGAAGCAGACTCCTCGAGTCTGAGGAGTGGGGGAGGATTATTGTGCCTCATGCTGAGCCCCACTCCAGTGTATATTCCAGTTTGGTGAAGAAAAAAAGCCTGACTCCAGTGTAGATTCCAGTTTGGTGAAGAAAAAAAACCCACTCCAGTGTAGAGTCCAGTTTGGTGAAGAAAAAAAAGCCCCAATCCAGTGTATATTCCAGTGTGGTGAAGATATATCCACATCGATTGCAGTAATAAAAGAAATATATATTCCACAGATTCCAGTGATAGAAATGATTCCTATTTCTAGAAAATCACAGTGAAGCAGACTCCTCGAGTCTGAGGAGTGGGGGAGGATTATTGTGCCTCATGCTGAGCCCCACTCCAGTGTATATTCCAGTTTGGTGAAGAAAAAAAGCCCCACTCCAGTGTAGATTCCAGTTTGGTGAAGAAAAAAACGCTCCACTCCAGTGTAGATTCCAGTTTGGTGAAGAAAAAAACGCTCCAATCCAGTGTAGATTCCAGTTTGGTGAAGATATATCCAAATCAGTTGTTGTAAAAAAGAAAAATATATTCCATAGATTCCAGTGATTTTGATAATTCCTATTTCTAGAAAATCACGGTGAAGCAGACTCCTCGAGTCTGAGGAGTGGGGGAGGATTATTGTGCCTCATGCTGAGCCCCACTCCAGTGTATATTCCAGTTTGGTGACGAAAAAAACGCCCCACTCCAGTGTATATTCCAGTTTGGTGACGAAAAAAACGCTCCACTCCAGTGTATATTCCAGTTTGGTGAAGAAAAAAAGCCCCACTCCAGTGTAGATTCCAGTTTGGTGAAGAAAAAAAGCCCCACTCCAGTGTATATTCCAGTTTGGTGAAGAAAAAAAGCCCCACTCCAGTGTATATTCCAGTTTGGTGACGAAAAAAACGCTCCACTCCAGTGTATATTCCAGTTTGGTGACGAAAAAAACGCCCCACTCCAGTGTATATTCCAGTTTGGTGACGAAAAAAACGCTCCACTCCAGTGTATATTCCAGTTTGGTGAAGAAAAAAAGCCCCACTCCAGTGTAGATTCCAGTTTGGTGAAGAAAAAAAGCCCCACTCCAGTGTATATTCCAGTTTGGTGAAGAAAAAAAGCCCCACTCCAGTGTAGATTCCAGTTTGGTGAAGAAAAAAAGCCCCACTCCAGTGTATATTCCAGTTTGGTGAAGAAAAAAAGCCCCACTCCAGTGTAGATTCCAGTTTGGTGAAGAAAAAAGCCCCACTCCAGTGTATATTCCATTTGGTGAAGAAAAAAAGGCCCAATCCAGTGTAGATTCCAGTTGGTGAAGAAAAAAAGCCCCACTCCAGTGTATATTCCATTTGGTGAAGATATATCCAAATCAGTTGTTGGAAAAAAGAAAAATATATTCCATAGATTCCAGTGATTGTGATAATTCCTATTTCTAGAAAATCACAGTGAAGCAGACTCCTCGAGTCTGAGGAGTGGGGGAGGATTATTGTGCCTCATGCTGAGCCCCACTCCAGTGTATATTCCAGTTTGGTGAAGAAAAAAAGCCCCACTCCAGTGTATATTCCAGTTTGGTGAAGAAAAAAACGCTCCACTCCAGTGTATATTCCAGTTTGGTGAAGAAAAAAGCCCCACTCCAGTGTAGATTCCAGTTTGCTGAAGATATATCCAAATCAGTTGTTGTAAAAAAGAAAAATATATTCCATAGAATCCAGTGGTAATTCCTATTTCTAGAAAATCACAGTGAAGCAGACTCCTCGAGTCTGAGGAGTGGGGGAGGATTATTGTGCCTCATGCTGAGCCCCACTCCAGTGTATATTCCAGTTTGGTGAAGAAAAAAAGCCCCACTCCAGTGTAGATTCCAGTTTGGTGAAGAAAAAAAGCCCCACTCCAGTGTATATTCCAGTTTGGTGAAGAAAAAAGCCCCACTCCAGTGTATATTCCATTTGGTGAAGAAAAAAAGGCCCAATCCAGTGTAGATTCCAGTTGGTGAAGAAAAAAAGCCCCACTCCAGTGTATTTTCCAGTTTGGTGAAGAAAAAAGCCCCACTCCAGTGTATATTCCATTTGGTGAAGAAAAAAAGCCCCAATCCAGTGTAGATTCCAGTTTGGTGAAGATATATCCAAATTGATTGTTGTAAAAAATAAAATATATTCCATAGATTCCAGTGATTGTGATAATTCCTATTTCTAGAAAATCACAGTGAAGCAGACTCCTCGAGTCTGAGGAGTGGGGGAGGATTATTGTGCCTCATGCTGAGCCCCACTCCAGTGTGGGGCTCCAGTATTCCAGTTTGGTGAAGAAAAAAGCCCCACTCCAGTGTAGATTCCAGTTTGGTGAAGAAAAAAACGCTCCACTCCAGTGTATATTCCAGTTTGGTGAAGATATATCCAAATCAGTTGTTGTAAAAAAGAAAAATATATTCCATAGAATCCAGTGATAATTCCTATTTCTAGAAAATCACATTGAAGCAGACTCCTCGAGTCTGAGGAGTGGGGGAGGATTATTGTGCCTCATGCTGAGCCCCACTCCAGTGTATATTCCAGTTTGGTGAAGAAAAAAAGCCCCACTCCAGTGTATATTCCAGTTTGGTGAAGAAAAAAAGCCCCACTCCAGTGTAGATTCCAGTTTGGTGAAGAAAAAAAGCCCCACTCCAGTGTAGAATCCAGTTTGGTGAAGAAAAAAAGCCCCACTCCAGTGTAGATTCCAGTTTGGTGAAGAAAAAAAGCCCCACGCCAGTGTAGAATCCAGTTTGGTGAAGAAAAAAAGCCCCACTCCAGTGTAGATTCCAGTTTGGTGAAGAAAAAAAGCCCCACGCCAGTGTAGAATCCAGTTTGGTGAAGAAAAAAAGCCCCACTCCAGTGTATATTCCAGTTTGGTGAAGAAAAAAAGCCCCACTCCAGTGTATATTCCAGTTTGGTGAAGAAAAAAAAAAGCCCCACTCCAGTGTATATTCCAGTTTGGCGGAAAAAAAAGCCTGACTCCAGCGTATATTCCAGTTTGGTGAAGAAAAAAAGCCCCACTCCAGTGTAGATTCCAGTTTGGTGAAGAAAAAAAGCCCCACTCCAGTGTAGATTCCAGTTTGGTGAAGAAAAAAAGCCACACTCCAGCGTATATTCCAGTTTGGTGAAGAAAAAAAGCCCCACTCCAGTGTATATTCCAGTTTGGTGAAGAAAAAAAGCCACACTCCAGTGTAGATTCCAGTTTGGTGAAGAAAAAAAGCCCCACTCCAGTGTAGATTCCAGTTTGGTGAAGAAAAAAGCCCCACTCCAGTGTATATTCCAGTTTGGTGAAGAAAAAAAGCCCCACTCCAGTGTAGATTCCAGTTTGGTGAAGATATATCCAAATCGATTGCTGTAATAAAAGAAAAATATATTCCATAGATTCCAGTGATTGTGATCATTCCTATTTCCAGATAATCACAGTGAAGCAGACTCCTCGAGTCTGAGGAGTGGGGGAGGATTATTGTGCCTCATGCTGAGCCCCACTCCAGTGTATATTCCAGTTTGGTGAAGAAAAAAAGCCCCACTCCAGTGTATATTCCAGTTTGGTGAAGAAAAAAGCACCACTCCAGTGTATATTCCAGTTTGGTGAAGAAAAAAAGCCCCACTCCAGTGTATATTCCAGTTTGGTGAAAAAAAAAGCCCCACTCCAGTGTAGATTCCAGTTTGGTGAAAAAAAAAGCCCCAATCCAGTGTAGATTCCAGTTTGGTGAAGATATATCCAAATTGATTGTTGTAAAAAATAAAATATATTCCACAGATTCCAGTGATTGTGATAATTCCTATTTCTAGAAAATCACAGTGAAGCAGACTCCTCGAGTCTGAGGAGTGGGGGAGGATTATTGTGCCTCATGCTGAGCCCCACTCCAGTGTATATTCCAGTTTGTTGAAGAAAAAAAGCCCCAATCCAGTGTATATTCCAGTTTGGTGAAGAAAAAAAGCCCCTCTCCAGTGTAGATTCCAGTTTGGTGAAGAAAAAAAGCCCCACTCCAGTGTAGATTCCAGTTTGGTGAAGAAAAAAAGCCCCACTCCAGTGTAGATTCCAGTTTGGTGAAGAAAAAAAGCCCCAATCCAGTGTAGATTCCAGTTTGGTGAAGATATATCTACATCGATTGCAGTAATAAAAGAAAAATATATTCCACAGATTCCAGTGATAGAAATAATTCCTATTTCGTATACACAACATTTCATACTCATACATATCTATACAGAAAATATTTAAAATTATTTCTAAACACAATGGTTTTTTCCTTTTTAAACAAACAAGATTTAAGATGATCTGTACAAACATTTTTCATACTTTCAATACACAATATTTTACACTTTCTATATATACAATATTTTACAATATTTCATCTGCAAAGGGCCAGTGTGGGTGCAGGTTTTTTGTTCCAACCGAGCAGAAGCCACACCTGAGTCTACCGAAAGCTGAGATCAGTTGATTAAACAGGTGGACTCAGACGTGGCTACTGCTTGAGTGGAATGAAAATGACCCTTTGTGGAAAAGGTTTGTCACCTCTGTTCTGTGTTTATACTTACGTATACACACAGCAAAGCAGATGCAAGTTCCATTTTTAGATAATCATCTTCAAACCTCATGCTGAGACCCACAGCTATGTGTATTCCAGATTGGTGAAGATATATCCAAATCGATTGTAATGAAACAGAAAAATATATTCCATAGATTCCAGTGACTGTGATAATTCCTATTTTTAGAAAATCACAGTGAAGCAGACTCCTCGAGTCTGAGGAGTGGGGGAGGATTATTGTGCCTCATGCTGAGCCCCACTCCAGTGTATATTCCAGTTTGGTGAAGAAAAAAAGCCCCACTCCAGTGTATATTCCAGTTTGGTGAAGAAAAAAGCCCCACTCCAGTGTAGATTCCAGTTTGGTGAAAAAAAAAAGCCCCACTCCAGTGTATATTCCATTTGGTGAAGAAAAAAAGCCCCAATCCAGTGTAGATTCCAGTTTGGTGAAGATATATCCAAATTGATTGCTGTAATAAAAGAAAAATATATTCCATAGATTCCAGTGATTGTGATAATTCCTATTTCTAGAAAATCACAGTGAAGCAGACTCCTCGAGTCTGAGGAGTGGGGGAGGATTATTGTGCCTCATGCTGAGCCCCACTCCAGTGTGGGGCTCCAGTATTCCAGTTTGGTGAAGAAAAAAGCCCCACTCCAGTGTAGATTCCAGTTTGGTGAAGAATAAAGCCCCACTCCAGTGTATATTCCATTTGGTGAAGAAAAAAAGCCCCAATCCAGTGTAGATTCCAGTTTGGTGAAGATATATCCAAATCGATTGCTGTAATAAAAGAAAAATATATTCCATAGATTCCAGTGATTGTGATCATTCCTATTTCCAGATAATCACAGTGAAGCAGACTCCTCGAGTCTGAGGAGTGGGGGAGGATTATTGTGCCTCATGCTGAGCCCCACTCCAGCGTATATTCCAGTTTGGTGAAGAAAAAAAGCCTGACTCCAGTGTAGATTCCAGTTTGGTGAAGAAAAAAGCCCCACTCCAGTGTAGATTCCAGTTTGGTGAAGAAAAAAAACCCACTCCAGTGTAGAGTCCAGTTTGGTGAACAAAAAAAAGCCCCAATCCAGTGTATATTCCAGTTTGGTGAAGATATATCCAAGTCGATTGTTGTAAAAAAGAAAAATATATTCCATAGATTCCAGTTTGGTGAAGATATATCCACATCGATTGCAGTAATAAAAGAAATATATATTCCACAGATTCCAGTGATAGAAATGATTCCTATTTCTAGAAAATCACAGTGAAGCAGACTCCTCGAGTCTGAGGAGTGGGGGAGGATTATTGTGCCTCATGCTGAGCCCCACTCCAGTGTATATTCCAGTTTGGTGAAGAAAAAAAGCCCCACTCCAGTGTAGATTCCAGTTTGGTGACGAAAAAAACGCTCCACTCCAGTGTATATTCCAGTTTGGTGAAGAAAAAAGCCCCACTCCAGTGTATATTCCAGTTTGGTGAAGAAAAAAGCCCCACTCCAGTGTATATTCCAGTTTGGTGAAGAAAAAAACGCTCCACTCCAGTGTATATTCCAGTTTGGTGAAGAAAAAAGCCCCACTCCAGTGTAGATTCCAGTTTGGTGAAGATATATCCAAATCAGTTGTTGTAAAAAAGAAAAATATATTCCATAGAATCCAGTGATAATTCCTATTTCTAGAAAATCACAGTGAAGCAGACTCCTCGAGTCTGAGGAGTGGGGGAGGATTATTGTGCCTCATGCTGAGCCCCACTCCAGTGTATATTCCAGTTTGGTGAAGAAAAAAAGCCCCAATCCAGTGTAGATTCCAGTTTGGTGAAGAAAAAAAGCCCCAATCCAGTGTAGATTCCAGTTTGGTGAAGATATATCCACATCGAATTCAGTAATAAAAGAAAAATATATTCCACAGATTCCAGTGATAGAAATAATTCCTATTTCCTATACAGAACATTTCATACTCATACATATCTATACAGAAAATATTTAAAATTATTTCTAAACACAATGGTTTTCACTTTCAAACCCAAATGTTTTAGACTATCCATAGAAACATTTTTCAAATTTTCAATAAAAAAGTGTATATATATATATATATATATAATGTATAATCTATAAACACCATGGTTTTCACTTTTTAAACAAACAAGATTTTAGATGATCTATACAAACATTTTTCATACTTTCAATACACAATATATTACACTTTCTATATATACAATATTTTACAATATTTCATCTGCAAAGGGCCGGTGTGGGTGCAGGTTTTAGTTCCAACCGAGCAGAAGCCACACCTGAGTCTACCGAAAGCTGAGATCAGTTGATTAAACAGGTGGACTCAGACGTGGCTACTGCTTGAGTGGAATGAAAATGACCCTTTGTGGAAAAGGTTTGTCACCTCTGTTCTGTGTTTATACTTACGTATACACACAGCAAAGCAGATGCAAGTTCCATTTTTAGATAATCATCTTCAAACCTCATGCTGAGACCCACAGCTATGTGTATTCCAGATTGGTGAAGATATATCCAAATCGATTGTAATGAAACAGAAAAATATATTCCATAGATTCCAGTGACTGTGATAATTCCTATTTTTAGAAAATCACAGTGAAGCAGACTCCTCGAGTCTGAGGAGTGGGGGAGGATTATTGTGCCTCATGCTGAGCCCCACTCCAGTGTATATTCCAGTTTGGTGAAGAAAAAAAGCCCCACTCCAGTGTATATTCCAGTTTGGTGAAGAAAAAAAGCCCCACTCCAGTGTATATTCCAGTTTGGTGAAGAAAAAAGCCCCACTCCAGTGTAGATTCCAGTTTGGTGAAAAAAAAAAGCCCCACTCCAGTGTATATTCCATTTGGTGAAGAAAAAAAGCCCCAATCCAGTGTAGATTCCAGTTTGGTGAAGAAAAAAAGCCCCAATCCAGTGTAGATTCCAGTTTGGTGAAGATATATCCAAATCGATTGCTGTAATAAAAGAAAAATATATTCCATAGATTCCAGTGATTGTGATCATTCCTATTTCCAGATAATCACAGTGAAGCAGACTCCTCGAGTCTGAGGAGTGGGGGAGGATTATTGTGCCTCATGCTGAGCCCCACTCCAGTGTATATTCCAGTTTGGTGAAGAAAAAAAGCCTGACTCCAGTGTAGATTCCAGTTTGGTGAAGAAAAAAGCCCCACTCCAGTGTAGATTCCAGTTTGGTGAAGAAAAAAAACCCACTCCAGTGTAGAGTCCAGTTTGGTGAAGAAAAAAAAGCCCCAATCCAGTGTATATTCCAGTGTGGTGAAGATATATCCACATCGATTGCAGTAATAAAAGAAATATATATTCCACAGATTCCAGTGATAGAAATGATTCCTATTTCTAGAAAATCACAGTGAAGCAGACTCCTCGAGTCTGAGGAGTGGGGGAGGATTATTGTGCCTCATGCTGAGCCCCACTCCAGTGTATATTCCAGTTTGGTGAAGAAAAAAAGCCCCAATCCAGTGTAGATTCCAGTTTGATGAAGAAAAAAAGCCCCAATCCAGTGTAGATTCCAGTTTGGTGAAGAAAAAAAGCCCCACTCCAGTGTAGATTCCAGTTTGGTGAAGAAAAAAAGCCCCACTCCAATGTATATTCCAGTTTGATGAAGAAAAAAAGCCCCAATCCAGTGTAGATTCCAGTTTGGTGAAGAAAAAAAGCCCCACTCCAGTGTAGATTCCAGTTTGGTGAAGAAAAAAAGCCCCAATCCAGTGTAGATTCCAGTCTGGTGAAGATATATCCAAATCGATTGCTGTAATAAAAGTAAAATATATTCCATAGATTCCACTGATTGTGATCATTCCTATTTCCAGATAATCCAGATTCCAGTTTGGTGAAGATATATCCAAATCAGTTGTTGTAAAAAAGAAAAATATATTCCATAGAATCCAGTGATAATTCCTATTTCTAGAAAATCACAGTGAAGCAGACTGCTCGAGTCTGAGGAGTGGGGGAGGATTATTGTGCCTCATGCTGAGCCCCACTCCAGTGTATATTCCAGTTTGGTGAAGAAAAAAAGCCCCACTCCAGTGTAGATTCCAGTTTGGTGAAGAAAAAAAGCCCCACTCCAGTGTAGATTCCAGTTTGGTGAAGAAAAAAACGCTCCACTCCAGTGTAGATTCCAGTTTGGTGAAGAAAAAAGCCCCACTCCAGTGTAGATTCCAGTTTGGTGAAGATATATCCAAATCAGTTGTTGTAAAAAAGAAAAATATATTCCATAGATTCCAGTGATTGTGATAATTCCTATTTCTAGAAAATCACAGTGAAGCAGACTCCTCGAGTCTGAGGAGTGGGGGAGGATTATTGTGCCTCATGCTGAGCCCCACTCCAGTGTATATTCCAGTTTGGTGACGAAAAAAACGCCCCACTCCAGTGTATATTCCAGTTTGGTGACGAAAAAAACGCTCCACTCCAGTGTAGATTCCAGTTTGGTGAAGAAAAAAGCCCCACTCCAGTGTATATTCCAGTTTGGTGAAGAAAAAAGCCCCACTCCAGTGTAGATTCCAGTTTGGTGAAGAAAAAAACGCTCCACTCCAGTGTATATTCCAGTTTGGTGAAGATATATCCAAATCAGTTGTTGTAAAAAAGAAAAATATATTCCATAGAATCCAGTGATAATTCCTATTTCTAGAAAATCACAGTGAAGCAGACTCCTCGAGTCTGAGGAGTGGGGGAGGATTATTGTGCCTCATGCTGAGCCCCACTCCAATGTATATTCCAGTTTGATGAAGAAAAAAAGCCCCACTCCAGTGTAGATTCCAGTTTGGTGAAGAAAAAAAGCCCCACTCCAGTGTAGATTCCAGTTTGGTGAAGAAAAAAAGCCCCACTCCAGTGTAGATTCCAGTTTGGTGAAGAAAAAAAGCCCCACTCCAGTGTAGATTCCAGTTTGGTGAAGAAAAAAAGCCCCACTCCAGTGTAGATTCCAGTTTGGTGAAGAAAAAAAGCCCCACTCCAGTGTAGATTCCAGTTTGGTGAAGATATATCCAAATCGATTGCTGTAATAAAAGTAAAATATATTCCATAGATTCCACTGATTGTGATCATTCCTATTTCCAGATAATCACAGTGAAGCAGACTCCTCGAGTCTGAGGAGTGGGGGAGGATTATTGTGCCTCATGCTGAGCCCCACTCCAGTGTATATTCCAGTTTGGTGAAGAATAAAGCCCCACTCCAGTGTAGATTCCAGTTTGGTGAAGAATAAAGCCCCACTCCAGTGTATATTCCAGTTTGGTGAAGAAAAAAAGCCCCACTCCAGTGTAGATTCCAGTTTGGTGAAGATATATCCAAATTGATTGTTGTAAAAAATAAAATATATTCCACAGATTCCAGTGACTGTGATAATTCCTATTTCTAGAAAATCACAGTGAAGCAGACTCCTCGAGTCTGAGGAGTGGGGGAGGATTATTGTGCCTCATGCTGAGCCCCACTCCAGTGTATATTCCAGTTTGGTGAAGAAAAAAAGCCCCACTCCAGTGTAGATTCCAGTTTGGTGAAGAATAAAGCCCCACTCCAGTGTATATTCCAGTTTGGTGAAGAAAAAAAGCCCCACTCCAGTGTATATTCCAGTTTGGTGAAGAATAAAGCCCCACTCCAGTGTATATTCCAGTTTGGTGAAGAAAAAAAGCCCCACTCCAGTGTATATTCCAGTTTGGTGAAGAAAAAAAGCCCCACTCCAGTGTAGATTCCAGTTTGGTGAAGATATATCCAAATTGATTGTTGTAAAAAATAAAATATATTCCACAGATTCCAGTGACTGTGATAATTCCTATTTCTAGAAAATCACAGTGAAGCAGACTCCTCGAGTCTGAGGAGTGGGGGAGGATTATTGTGCCTCATGCTGAGCCCCACTCCAGTGTATATTCCAGTTTGGTGAAGAAAAAAAGCCCCACTCCAGTGTAGATTCCAGTTTGGTGAAGAAAAAAAGCCCCAATCCAGTGTAGATTCCAGTTTGGTGAAGATATATCCACATCGATTGCAGTAATAAAAGAAAAATATATTCCACAGATTCCAGTGATAGAAATAATTCCTATTTCCTATACACAACATTTCATACTCATACATATCTATACAGAAAATATTTAAAATTATTTCTAAACACAATGGTTTTTACTTTTTAAACAAACAAGATTTAAGATGATCTATACAAACATTTTTCATACTTTCAATACACAATATTTTACACTTTCTATATATACAATATTTTACAATATTTCATCTGCAAAGGGCCGGTGTGGGTGCAGGTTTTTTGTTCCAACCGAGCAGAAGCCACACCTGAGTCTACCGAAAGCTGAGATCAGTTGATTAAACAGGTGGACTCAGACGTGGCTACTGCTTGAGTGGAATGAAAATGACCCTTTGTGGAAAAGGTTTGTCACCTCTGTTCTGTGTTTATACTTACGTATACACACAGCAAAGCAGATGCAAGTTCCATTTTTAGATAATCATCTTCAAACCTCATGCTGAGACCCACAGCTATGTGTATTCCAGATTGGTGAAGATATATCCAAATCGATTGTTATGAAACAGAAAAATATATTCCATAGAATCCAGTGATAATTCCTATTTCTAGAAAATCACAGTGAAGCAGACTCCTCGAGTCTGAGGAGTGGGGGAGGATTATTGTGCCTCATGCTGAGCCCCACTCCAGTGTATATTCCAGTTTGGTGAAGAAAAAAAGCCCCACTCCAGTGTAGATTCCAGTTTGGTGAAGAATAAAGCCCCACTCCAGTGTATATTCCAGTTTGGTGAAGAAAAAAAGCCCCACTCCAGTGTATATTCCAGTTTGGTGAAGAATAAAGCCCCACTCCAGTGTATATTCCAGTTTGGTGAAGAAAAAAAGCCCCACTCCAGTGTATATTCCAGTTTGGTGAAGAAAAAAAGCCCCACTCCAGTGTAGATTCCAGTTTGGTGAAGATATATCCAAATTGATTGTTGTAAAAAATAAAATATATTCCACAGATTCCAGTGACTGTGATAATTCCTATTTCTAGAAAATCACAGTGAAGCAGACTCCTCGAGTCTGAGGAGTGGGGGAGGATTATTGTGCCTCATGCTGAGCCCCACTCCAGTGTATATTCCAGTTTGGTGAAGAAAAAAAGCCCCACTCCAGTGTAGATTCCAGTTTGGTGAAGAAAAAAAGCCCCAATCCAGTGTAGATTCCAGTTTGGTGAAGATATATCTACATCGATTGCAGTAATAAAAGAAAAATATATTCCACAGATTCCAGTGATAGAAATAATTCCTATTTCGTATACACAACATTTCATACTCATACATATCTATACAGAAAATATTTAAAATTATTTCTAAACACAATGGTTTTTACTTTTTAAACAAACAAGATTTAAGATGATCTGTACAAACATTTTTCATACTTTCAATACACAATATTTTACACTTTCTATATATACAATATTTTACAATATTTCATCTGCAAAGGGCCGGTGTGGGTGCAGGTTTTTTGTTCCAACCGAGCAGAAGCCACACCTGAGTCTACCGAAAGCTGAGATCAGTTGATTAAACAGGTGGACTCAGACGTGGCTACTGCTTGAGTGGAATGAAAATGACCCTTTGTGGAAAAGGTTTGTCACCTCTGTTCTGTGTTTATACTTACGTATACACACAGCAAAGCAGATGCAAGTTCCATTTTTAGATAATCATCTTCAAACCTCATGCTGAGACCCACAGCTATGTGTATTCCAGATTGGTGAAGATATATCCAAATCGATTGTTATGAAACAGAAAAATATATTCCATAGAATCCAGTGATAATTCCTATTTCTAGAAAATCACAGTGAAGCAGACTCCTCGAGTCTGAGGAGTGGGGGAGGATTATTGTGCCTCATGCTGAGCCCCACTCCAGTGTATATTCCAGTTTGATGAAGAAAAAAAGCCCCACTCCAGTGTATATTCCAGTTTGGTGAAGAAAAAAAGCCCCACTCCAGAGTATATTCCAGTTTGGTGAAGAAAAAAGCCCCACTCCAGTGTAGATTCCAGTTTGGTGAAGAAAAAAAGCCCCACTCCAGTGTATATTCCAGTTTGGTGAAGAAAAAAGCCCCACTCCAGTGTAGATTCCAGTTTGGTGAAGAAAAAAAGCCCCAATCCAGTGTAGATTCCAGTTTGGTGAAGATATATCCAAATCGATTGCTGTAATAAAAGTAAAATATATTCCATAGATTCCACTGATTGTGATCATTCCTATTTCCAGATAATCACAGTGAAGCAGACTCCTCGAATCTGAGGAGTGGGGGAGGATTATTGTGCCTCATGCTGAGCCCCACTCCAGTGTATATTCCAGTTTGGTGAAGAATAAAGCCCCACTCCAGTGTATATTCCAGTTTGGTGAAGAAAAAAAGCCCCACTCCAGTGTATATTCCAGTTTGGTGAAGAAAAAAAGCCCCACTCCAGTGTAGATTCCAGTTTGGTGAAGATATATCCAAATTGATTGTTGTAAAAAATAAAATATATTCCACAGATTCCAGTGACTGTGATAATTCCTATTTCTAGAAAATCACAGTGAAGCAGACTCCTCGAGTCTGAGGAGTGGGGGAGGATTATTGTGCCTCATGCTGAGCCCCACTCCAGTGTATATTCCAGTTTGGTGAAGAAAAAAAGCCCCAATCCAGTGTAGATTCCAGTTTGGTGAAGATATATCCATATCGATTGCAGTAATAAAAGAAAAATATATTCCACAGATTCCAGTGATAGAAATAATTCCTATTTCCAGATAATCAGTACATTTTCTACACATGCCATATTTAAATCTCCCTATATACACATTTTTTTTTTTACATTTTCAATACAAACAAAATTGTTAATTTCCTATACACAACATTTCATACTAATACATATCTATACACAAAAATATTTAAAATAATTTCTAAACACAATGGTTTTCACTTTTAAACCCAAAGGTTTTAGACTATCCATAGAAACATTTTTCATATTTTCAATAAAAAAGTCTATATATACATTTATATAAATTTTTTAAATTTCTTATATATATATATATAAGAAATTTAAAAAATTTATATAAATGTATATATGTATATACATAATCTATAAACACCATGGTTTTCACTTTTTAAACACACAAGATTTCAGACGATCTATACATATATTTTCATACTTTCAATACACAATATTTTACAATATTTCACCTGCAAAGGGCCGGTGTGGGTGCAGGTTTTAGTTCCAACCGAGCAGAAGCCACACCTGGCTTCTGGTATGGGGCTGCATGGCCGCAGACCAGTCAGGGTGCCCATGCTGATTACTGTACACTGCCGAAAGCGCCAACAATGGGCACATGAACATTAGAACTGGACCATGCAGAAATGGAAGAAGGTGGCCTTGTCTGATGAATCATATTTTCTTTTACATCACGTGGATGGCCGAGTGTGTGTGCTTCACTTACCTGGGGATCACATGGTACCAGGATGAACTATGGGAAGAAGGCTAGCCAGCGGAGACAGTGCCATGCTTTGGGAAATGTTCGGCTGGGAAGCCTTGGGTCCTGCCATCCATTTGTATATTACTTTGACACGTACCACCTACCTAAGCATTATTGCAGACCATCTACACCTTTTCATGGAAAAGGTATTCTCTGATGGCTGTGGCCTCTTTCAGCAGGATAATGCACCGTGCCACAAAGCAGAAATGGTTCAGAAAGGGTTTGATGAGCACAACAAGAAGTTTGAGGTATTGACTTGGCCTCCAAATTCCCCAGATCTCAATCCAATCAAGCATCTGTGGGATGTGCCGGACAAACAAGTGCGATCCATGGTGGCCCCACCTCACAACTTACAGGACTTAAGGGATCTGCTGCTATCATCTTGGTGCCAGATACCACAGCACACCTTCAGGGATCTAGTGGAGTCCATGCCTCGACGGATCAGGGTTGTTTTCGCAGCAAAAGGGGGACCAACACAATATTAGGCCAGCGGTCATAATGTTATGGCTGATCGGTGTACATCCATTTCGAGTCTTTAGATAAACTATACACAGAATAATTTACCTTTTTTTTTTTTTTTACACTTTCTATACAACCAATATTTTAGACTTCCTATACATACAATGTACATACTACCTGTGTAGCCTTAAGAAAATCATTTATCAGTGAGCATAATCTGGGGAAAAAAGGCTGCACTTTAATAAAGAACTATAAAGATTGGACTCAGGATCAATGGAAAAAGGACATGTGGTCTGATGTGTCCAGATTCATATATACTACTTGAATATACTAAATGACCAGGATTTGGTCATTCAGTAAATTCAGGTAGTCCTAATTTTCGGCGTACAAACATGTCAGTTTAGACAACTATGTGAGTTTTGAGATCGGTATCTTTAAGAAAAATGTCTTATTCATCGAAGATCTCTCTCTCAAAGTGAGTATAACTGAAAAAGGGCGAGTTTTCTCCTGTGTTTTATGGCTAGCTTCATACACAGCAGTATGATCTGTGATTATATTTTTCACAACTGCTTTCACATTGTATTAATAGCGATATAGGCAGTAGGATCACACACTTTACTAAACTTTATCCCAATATAGGTGACGATAACCAGTTAGTAAAAACAATAAAATAAAGATAAATCAGTAAAATGATACTATAGCTAGTCGACTAGCTAAACTGGAGTGAATACAGACGAGTTAAAACATTTCACAGATACTTTCAGTGAGAATTAACTTGGTTTATAGTTAATTACAAATTTCTTTTTCCCCCTCGGACACTTTTTAAAACAAAATCAATCTTTTTCAGCTTTTCCTCGCTCCTAAAATAGATAAACCGCGGTTTAATTCAGGAGACGTCCTCCTCCTCCTACTGGACATGATCACGTGACCTGCAGGTACAGCTACTCCCACGAGCGCGAGCATCAGCGGGCTGCTCTACGTTTCAGTGTTTTTCGCTTTTAATGAGTTATCTCTATAAACTTTTTTAGCTTGTAAAATTAATAATTAAAAAACTTACTTACCCGTGCACGGAGGACGATCACGGTGGCCTAGTTGATGGAGTTTAGGATTTCTTCAGTAAGCGCGTCATTCAATGCGTCATTCAGTTCCAGAATTTGATGATGCTGATTCTGAGTGTAAAAATCACCATAGTTACAGATCACGTGATCACAGCTGGTGTTATACACTGATCAGGCATAACATTATGACCACTTGCTTAATATTGTATTGGTCCCCCTGACTCATCATGCACTGTGTATTCTGACACCTTTCTATCAGATCCAGCATTAACTTCTTCAGCAATTTGAGCAACAGTAGCTCGTTTGTTGGATCGGATCACACGGGCCAGCTTTCACTCCTTACGTGCATCAGTGAGCCTTGGCCGCCAATGATCTTATCCTCGGTTCACCACTGTTCCTTCTTTGGACCACTTTTGATAGATACTGACCACTGCAGACCGGGAACACCCCACAAGAGCTGCAGTTTTGGAGATGCTCTGATCCAGTGGTCTAGCCATCACAATTTGGCCTTTGTCAAACTCGCTCAAATCCTTACGCTTGCCCATTTTTCCTGCTTCTAACACATCAACTTTGTGGACAAAATGTTCACTTGCTGCCTAATATATCCCACCTACTAACAGGTGCCATGATGAGGAGATAATCAGTGTTACTCACCTCACCTGTCAGTGGTCATAATGTTATGGCTGATCGGTGTATTTATTTATTTGAGATTCCTCAACATCCCACCAACCGAATCTCAAACAGACTTAATAAAATACACCATGTTTAATAATCTACAACAAACAGGTTGTAGGCTCCCCTTGTGCTGCCAAAACAGTGCATAGGCTCCACAAAACAACTGAAATGAGCTTGTCTGACTGTTAGCAGTAGTCCTGTATGTTGTGAAGTGAGGCTGCCCACAGAGACATGATTGTACAGATATTTGGGGAGTTTAACTACCCAAGTTAACACCTTGTCATGTTCCTCAATAATATCCTGAATAATTATTGCAGTGTGGCAGGGCATAGTATCCCGCTGAAAGAGGCCACTGCTCTTAGTAAATACTGTTTTCCTTGAAGGGCTGTACTTAGCTCCCGGGAACACCCCATAAGACCTGTTGACATCACAATTTGGCCCTTTTCCATACACTTGCCCATTTTTCCTGCTACCAACACATCAACTCCAAGAACTGACTGTTCACTTGATACCTAATGTACACCCTTGACAGATGTCATAGTGATGATATAATCAATGTTATAAATGTCATGTGGCAGTTGTCTTAACTTAATGTTAGAGCTGATCAGCATACGTTATAATTTATAAAAAACAAAATCTGCACATCACCTACCAACACATCACATATTCACAGTGCTCGAGTACACCCCAACAGTATGTCTCCTTCTCTGAACCCAACTGAACATCTATGGGGGATTCTAAAGAGACAAGTTGAGCATCCGTCTAGCATCCAGGCTCTAAATAAGGTAGTTCTTGAATAATGGAAGATGGATGTTGCAATATGTCTCCAACTTCTTCAGTCCATGCCTAGAAGACTTGGTGTTGTCCTTAAAAATCATGGAGGTCATACAAAATACTAGATGTAGTAGTTTTTGTTGTGGGATGTATTCATTAATGCAACTAATTTGAGTATTTTATAGTTATATTATAGTTCAAATTCAAATTTTATTGGTCACATACGAAATCATACACAGTACGACATGTAGTGAAATGCTTTTTACGACTGTCTTACACAAAAAGAAAGAGTAAAAAGCCCCGAAAAATTTAAAATTTAAAGTGTGGACAGTGTGGAAAGTCAAGTGTCAGATCAGATATGCATATGCAAACATACACTATATTGCCAAAAGTATTCGCTCACCTGCCTTGACTCGCATATGAACTTAAGTGACATCCCATTCCTAATCCATAGGGTTCAATACGACGTCGGTCCACCCTTTGCAGCTATAACAGCTTCAACTCTTCTGGGAAGGCTGTTCACAAGGTTTAGGAGTGTGTTTATGGGAATTTTTGACCATTCTTCCAGAAGCGCATTTGTGAGGTCACACACTGATGTTGGACGAGAAGGCCTGGCTCTCAGTCTCCGCTCTAATTCATCCCAAAGGTGTTCTATTGGGTTGAGGTCAGGACTCTGTGCAGGCCAGTCAAGTTCATCCACACCAGACTCTGTCATCCATGTCTTTATGGACCTTGCTTTGTGCACTGGTGCACAGTCATGTTGGAAGAGGAAGGGGCCAGCTCCAAACTGTTCCCACAAAGTTGGGAGCATGGAATTGTCCAAAATGTCTTGGTATGCTGAAGCATTAAGAGTTCCTTTCACTGGAACTAAGGGGCCAAGCCCAGTTCCTGAAAAACAACCCCACACCATAATCCCCCCTCCACCAAACTTTACACTTGGCACAATGCAGTCAGACAAGTACCGTTCTCCTGGCAACCGCCAAACCCAGACTCGTCCATCAGATTGCCAGATGGAGAAGCGCGATTCGTCACTCCAGAGAACGCGTCTCCACTGCTCTAGAGTCCAGTGGCGGCGTGCTTTACACCACTGCATCCGACGCTTTGCATTGCACTTGGTGATGTATGGCTTGGATGCAGCTGCTCGGCCATGGAAACCCATTCCATGAAGCTCTCTGCGCACTGTTCTTGAGCTAATCTGAAGGCCACATGAAGTTTGGACGTCTGTAGCGATTGACTCTGCAGAAAGTTGGCGACCTCTTCGCACTATGCGCCTCAGCATCCGCTGACCCCGCTCCGTCAGTTTACGTGGCCTACCACTTCGTGGCTGAGTTGCTGTCATTCCCAAACACTTCCACGTTCTTATAATACAGCTGACAGTTGACTGTGGAATATTTAGGAGCGAGGAAATTTCACGACTGGATTTGTTGCACAGGTGGCATCCTATCACAGTTCCACAGTGGAATTCACTGAGCTCCTGAGAGCGACCCATTCTTTCACAAATGTTTGTAAAAACAGTCTGCATGCCTAGGTGCTTGATTTTATACACCTGTGGCCATGGAAGTGATTGGAACACCTGATTCTGATTATTTGGATGGGTGAGCAAATACTTTTGGCAATATAGTGTATGTCTATGTATATATATATATATAGATATATATGTATATAATATAAATATATATATATATATATATATATATATATATATATATATATATATATATATATATATATATATATATGTAGTATCAATAGCAGTAAATATAAATATGAAAAATAAAATAAAATAATAAAATAAAATAAAATAAAATAAAAATAATATAATAAAAAATATTAACAAAAAATAGTAGTATAATATATATGTATACAAATATAAAACTGCTTTATAAAAACTAAATATAAAAAACAAATATAAAACAAAAATATAATACACTAATATAATACAGTACAATGGTTAACTTTGAAATGGTGTCGCAAAAGAATACAGTATGTACAGTGTGCATATGTAAGATAAATATATAAATATATATGTAGATGTCTATAGGCAAGTATAAATGTCCAATTGAACAGGGAGTAAAGTGACGGTGCAGTGTGCACACAAGATGTACAGGAAAGATGTACAGTGAGAGTGTTATTGTGTTTACAGAATAGTGCAGAGTACAAAGTAGTGCAATTATTGCATGTGCAACAATCAGCTGAGGTAGAATGTCATGTCGTGTGGGAGTAAGTCCAGAAAGTCCAGACTCTAGGTGTACTGGTTGAGGGCCCGAATGGCCTGCAGGAAGAAGCTTCTCCTCATTCTCTCTGTGTTCGCCTTCAAGGAACGGAAACGTTTCCCTGACCGCAACAGAGAGAAGAGTCCATTGTTGGGATGGCTGAGGTCCTTCATAATCTTCCTGGCTTTGGTCAAGCACCGCTTGCTGTATATGGTGTCCAGGTCAGGAAGCTCGGTGCGGATGGTACGCTCGGCTGATCGCACCACCCTCTATAGTTATATTATTAACCTTACTTTTATGTTATGGGTTAAACAAAGGTTCTGTAAAACAGATTTGTCAAAATTTTGGAAATTGTTCTTGTGTTTATTGAGATATTGTTTAATATCTTACTTTTCTACTATTTTCTAATATTTTACTTTTCTACTATCTATCTATCTATCTATCTATCTATCTATCTATCTATCTATCTATCTATCTATCTATCTATCTATCTATCTATCTATCTATCTACATAATGTACAAATGTGAAATTTTCAACAGGAGTGAAGAAAAAAAGTGTTGCCTAACTCTGCCCTTCAGTAACTTCAGGTACAGTGCATATCAGGCAAATGACCTGGGAGTGGCTAAGTGGTCCACAGGGAATGTTTCGCCAAAGAATTATGAGGAAAATAAATTTCTCTGTTAACCTTATTTTTGCAGAGATGTAACAGATTTGTTTAGAAGAGCCAAGAACAGCACCGATTTGATGGCCGTTTTGAGCGAGTTGCATGGCTTAACTAATATACCTGTATAGTTTTCTGTGAAATGGTTCAAGCAATCACGAATTAGAGCTGAATGTATAGATTATTCTCTACATCCTTAGAATTGATTGATGTATGGCAGTCATATTGTTTACCAAAGTTTGATGCTTTTTTTTTAAATTTATAAATATAGAGGTTTACACTTACCTCACTTACTTACACTTCCCTATAGTATTTTGATATAAAAATCCTATGAACCTGTTTACAATGTTTCACATGTTATGCAAATTATCATACAGAGCTAAATACTTCAGAAGCAATTTTTTGGAGTTTGAATTAAACTAAACAATCTGTTTTGTGTGCCCAAACGTGAATGATCTATTAGAAACTAACTGCCCAACTGATGACCACACCACAACCTTTACAGACTTCTTCAGAACCTTTTGCTGAATATTATCAATTTGGTTTAAATCCATATCAGCAATCATCAGCTCCAGCTATTTGAGTAAACCAGATCCAGCTCTTTCTTAGAATTGACTAATGTTTAGTGGCTCTATTGCTCATAAATCTCAATGGAGCTAATTACCATTAAAATAAAGAATTTTCACTGCAGACCTTATTTTCTAAATAATCTGATTGAAAAATGGCCAAGATTGCATCAGATAGTTGCTACTTTCCCAAAACTACCATTCAAGTTTTGTAGTGAGATCTTAGTCTTAACCCTGTCAAATGCCTGTTGAGATCAGATTGGCTGAAAGCAGCCATGTTTTTTAGTGTTGAAGTAATTATGCATAGATCATTTAGACCATACCAAATTTTGTAAGTCATCTCGCTTGCCTGAGTAATATTACCCGTCAACCAAATTTCATGTCTCCATGACGTATGCTTATATCTACACAATTTGCGTTAAGGCAGAATAATAACGATAATTCTACTACTAATACTAAATAACTGTAATATGATAACACTCGCCCTGCCAACCTTACCCTGAACACCCCCTGGAAACTTATTCTGGAAGGGATATCTGATAGTCTGCAAAAAATGAGAACCTCCGGTTTATAAAATGATTTTAAACACACAAGCATCCTAAGATATAATATTATTGTAAAAAATAAACCATGACAAGATGGAATAATGAAGGCCAATGTGAAGTTTATTATTATTTTCCAGTACCAGCATGTTCCAAAGTGTTTTATTCTTCTTGTACCACAACTGCCACTGATTGCAGTTTTAGATTAAATAAAGGTATTGTAATTTTGATCAAGTCATACTTATGTTTAATGTTGTAGAACATCAGCAAAGAAGTTAGCTCCAGTTATCACTTACATTATAGCAGTTATAAATAGTCGGTCCCCCAATAGCCTGGAAATTAATAAAACAAGAACTGCAGATGATCCTGTGACCAAGACACTTTAGTATTGTATAAAAAATGTATGGTACAGCTTAACGTCTGAGCATCAAAGTGCCATATTTATTAAAACCACACACTTCCCTGTATAAGCTAATACTTGATTTATAAAATGATTTATAAGTAATTATGTCAGAGCCATTGAAATAAATTAATTTATGTCTTCTGGTCAACAGAGAATTCAACAGCGCTATGGTATAAATGTGTATAAAGTATACCAGAACTAAGTTCTGTAATGCCAGGTAGTTTGCCGAACATTTAGGCATTTGGACTTCGTCTAATGATGGGGGCAGAAAATGCTGTGTCACTACAATTTGTCTACAAGCCTATAAATACAGACGAGTAGTTTATTCTTGATTACAGGAGCTAGTGTAACCCTGCTGTAAGCAGCATGTTACCCGTGACATGGCCACTTTAATAAAGCAGTCCGCAGTGGATTAGGATGTGAACGTCTGTTTGCACTCTGTTGCCTGGCTGCAGTAGAATATTTAGAAACATGACCTGTCACACACACACACACACACACACACACCTCTAGGTATTCTATAGTTGAAACATGTCCACACACACACACACACACACACAAACTTAAGCATAAAGTATAAAGTTAACAACAGGGGGGTATTTTTTTTAATTTATGAATATTTGTTTTTGCATGCTGTTGCCTGGCTGCTGTAGACTATTTAGAAACATGACCTCTTCCTTTCTATCACACACACGCACAGGTAGCTGCAGCTGGATAAAAGCTAGATATAAGCATAAAAGATATTTAAGGTTTTTGGGGTGTTTTTGCAAATGTTATTGACTGAAACTTGGCAACCCTTGTGAATGATATTTGCTTTTCTCTGTGTCGAGGAAACACACTTGCATTATGGAACACAACTGAACAATGTCTAAAAGTACTCAAAATGAGCTGCTAGACTGTATGCTGGATGATCGTGTGTGCTTTCAACTCCCAACTGCCCTCAATAGTTCATTAGATAGTAGCTTATAGAATAAATCAAACATGATAGCCTCTTGTCTTAATTTTGTTTGAGGTTATGTCATTGTTAATGTCGATGTGCCTCAACAAAAGCTATGGTCACAAACTGTTTCTGTTCACTTCACTTCTCAGAATGTAGCAGGGTTGATGGAGGGATGTTAATTTTCTTCCCAGGTCTGTATATAGATCTGTATATAAATCTGTACTTAATATCATTTACTAATTCAACAGCACTAGTTTTATAGTATAGTGCAGTTAAAGAAGCTAATCACTGTGTTAGTGTTAAGTGTTAAGGGAAACTGGCTTGCTAAAGAGGTCTTGCGCCAGCATATCTAACTTTATAAGTCAGTTAAGTGGACAACAAATACAATCATTTAGACAAAAATGTCACTATTTCATTTATCTTAACAAGAACAATCTTTTTGGAATGTGGCTAGGTCCAGCCTGTGCTTGCAGACATACTTATTGTTGGTTATTGTAAAGTAAGTGGTAATGATTTATTATCAGCTGAGGTGTGTTGTGACTTGCTTGAAGTGTATGGACATGTACATATTTACAATTTAACGTTAAAAACAGAAACAGCCTTTATTTGTCACATATACATTACAGCACAGTGAAATTCTTTCTTCGCATATCCCATCCTTGGAGGTTGGGGTCAGAGTGCAGGGTCAGCCATGATACGGCGCCCCTGGACCAGAGAGGGTTAAGGGCCTTGCTCAAGGGCCCAACAGTGGCAACTTGGCAGTGCTGGGGCTTGAACCCCTGATCTTCCGGTCAACGACCCAGAGCCTTAACCACTTGAGCCACCACCGCCACTGTTATATGCATGGAGCCTGGTTTTTAGGTCCGAAAATATTTAAATATATAGGAAAATGAACATTTAGGAAATGAATCCTGAATGGTTTACTTCACTGATGTACTTTATATTTTAAACATTTTAACACTGAAAATTTTGACAACCCTGCTATGTTTCTCACACGGACCTCCTCTGTAACCGTAGAAGTTCTACAGCTCTACCTTATATAGAGGTAAGAGCAGAAGAAAGAGATGGAAGTGATTGGGGAGGGGGTGAGAGAAAGCTCGAGGGAGGGAAAGACAGAGAGCCAGTTTACATCCTCTGTCACCTCTGATCTCTGTCTCTGCTTGAAGACTTCCAGAGATCGACGTAATTCCAATGTGCTATCCCTGAATGCCTATAAATAGACTATTACTTGTGGTGAACAATTCCTATTGGCTGGTCCAACCTTATTTGATCATTACACTAAACCTGTCATTGGCATTAAATTTGGAATAAATGAAATGAGTCTCTAGAGTGGCACGTCTTGCTTTGAATACCCAAGCATTAGTTCTGAGATCCTGCTAGTACCTTGCTTTAGCCCAACCCCGTTGCACATTTTTACAACCTCTTAGGTGAGGTCATCATCCATAGATGTATCATGACAAATGACATCGATAGCGGCGCCCCATGTTTACAAAAGCTGAAGCTGAGGAGCATGAATCTCGCTCATCTAGGAGACATGCATCGTGCTTCTTTTCTGCCTCATGCCTTTCCTTTTTAAGGCAGAGTCGAACAGACCTCACTGTTTGCCTTGAGTGTAGCATTCAGTAACTCTGCCTTAACAATGTGAGAATTCGGCTGTTTAAGATGCAACTGTTGCATCCACAGGCTGTGATGTCAGAATATCAAAATAGCATGATGTGGGATGTTGATGTTCTTGTAGCTGACAAACTCTGGTTTGTCACATGAAATCATTGTGTAATCCTTTTAAGGGAATGAGAAATAAATGGAAATAATAGATGGGAATCTGAATCAAACAAGCCTGTTCAATAGAATAATACGTACTAGAAAATTATGAAATGATCTATCCTGGATTCATCAGGATTCATATAATATAATACATCCTTTTTTTTCTCACCCTGATGATATAAATCTCAACCCACACACCTGCGGTTATACACCTGACAAGATATTTAGCAAAAAACAAAAAAAGCAGAGAACACAACACAAATTTAAGCGTGGAATATGTTTGAAATAGGGAAGGTTCAGACTGGAGAAAGGAAGAGTGAGAGAAAAGGTCAAAAACTATGCAATGGGAGGGGATGAGATGGGACTGTCCAAAAGGCTTTAGGGAGGGGGATCCACAAAGAGGGCCTGACTTCTACAAATAGCCACAGCTGTTGATCGTCCCCTCACTCCTGTCCTCTTTCCTCTCTTCTTCTGTGTGAGTGCGTGTGGCTGCTTTGTCCTTCCAAAATGAGCCGCGCCTCTTACGCCTCCTCCCAGTCCTCCTCATACCGCCGTGCCTTCGGTGGGCCCGGCTTCACCACAGCCCCCATTACCCGTTCCTCTATGCTTGGCCGTGGCTCTGGGGGCTCACATGTCAGCTCACGGGTCTACGAGGTCACCAAGACATCATCTTCAGCATCACCGGGCTACAGCAGCTACCGCACATCTTCCTATGGCCTCCCTGCTCTGTCCACAGGCATCTCTCGCTCTTATGCCGGCATGGGTGAGACATTGGACTTCAGCCTGGCCGATGCCCTCAACCAGGAGTTCCTGCAAACACGCACCAACGAGAAGGCTGAACTGCAGCACCTGAACGACCGCTTTGCTAGCTACATTGAGAAGGTGCGCTTCCTAGAGCAGCAGAACCAGACTCTGACGGTGGAAGTGGAGCGACTGCGGGGCCGTGAGCCAACGCGTATTGCTGACCTTTATGAGGAAGAGATGAGGGAGCTGAGGCGCCAGATAGAGGTCGTGACCAATCAGAGGTCCCGAGTTGAAGTGGAGCGAGACAACTTGGCTGATGACTTGCAGAAACTCAAACTCAGGTGAGAAGCAGTCAATAAATAAACCTCATTCCAGAAGATAGATCAGGTAATATTTGAATAGATAGATCAACTGATCAGTACTGTTACAGCAGACAAAGCAGTGTATGAATGAAGAGAACCACATCACATGTTTGACTGTGCACCAGGATGCTTTGTCTACCACTGAGACAATGACAGCAGTCTGTTATTGCAGTGTCACTGTACGTGACACCGAAGTCTATTTTAGAAGAGCCAGAGATGTTAAGAGGTCAGAAGAGTCATAAGCTTAACGAAACTTGGTTATTTTTGTCTGGAAAATGATCACGTGAATGCCCTTAGAGGTGAGGTTTGTGTCAGAACACATTTATATTCACAGGACCTGGAGGTCCTGCTGTTTCATTTTGCAGTTCTGTTCGATGAAAGACAAGAGCAGCAAACTCGTGAGAGGGAGCAGCTTGCACTGTTGGGTGTGGAAAAGGAATTGTAGATCTCTTAGCGTAGGTGTATGTATTTGTTTTCTTAGGCAATTTGCATTTGCTCTCAGTTTGCTTTCCTCATTATAATACAGCACACCACTTAGTTACGTAAGGTCTGCTCTAATAATGGCAGTTGTTGACAGAGTTTACATCACCACAGTCTTTTTTTCCTAATCAGGACTAAATATCAAGACATCAAGACATCTTTGGCCTCACCACCAGTTGGATGGGGTAATCTGTGTATGTTGTGAGACGGCAACAAGAATCCTGTCACTATAAAAGGAAAAGAAGGAAGTGGCTTTTAAAATCTGTGTATTGTCTCTGACTGCAGGCTTCAGGAGGAGATTGCACAGAGAGAGGAGGCCGAGAACAACCTTGCAGCATTCAGAGCTGTGAGTTTGGCTTACAAACAATCATTCTAATTATTAGTACAGTGTATATTGTATAACATAAATATGAGACGTTGAATATTTTTGTAAAACAGGATGTGGATGCAGCCACCCTCGCCCGTCTGGACCTGGAGAGACGCATCGAAACTCTGCAAGAGGAAATTGCCTTCCTCAAGAAGATCCACGAGGAGGTCAGATGAACCTAGGCATATACACACATGATGTCGCACTATAATGGCAACAATTATAATCAATATCACAATATTAAAATGTAAAATTTGGAAACTATTTTATTATGATATTCAGCATTTTAAATCAGCATTTTTTTTTCCCTCCCATTTATTTTTTATAAGCCTTTATTCTTTCACATGTACTTCATTTTTTTAACAAATCTTTTAAATGCCAAATATAAACAAAACTTAGACTGATAATTCTGCCACCACAGTATGCAATCAAACACACAGGTAAAACGTATTGCAATAGATGTAATAACAAAAAACATTAATAATGAAACATTAATTATAATTTAGCAAAACATTTAAAACATGACTGACTGTTATCTCACTGGATGTCATTCTGAAGCCGTATCTGTTCCTGGAGGTTGCAGTGCAACTTTAAACTCTAGCAGTCTATCTGTATATAATACGTAATACATTGTAGATATGCAAAAGAGTGTAAGTGTGTGTGTGTGATGCCACCAAGCTTGTTAACCTAGACCCATCTCTTTGATTTCCTCTGTTTAGGAGATCCGTGAGTTGCAGGCTCAGATGCAAGAGACTCAGGTGCAGATCCAGATGGATATGTCCAAGCCTGATCTGACTGGTGCTCTGAGAGACATTCGCTCTCAGTATGAGGCCATCGCCGCCAAGAACATTGCCGAGGCTGAAGACTGGTACAAGTCCAAGGTACGGCAAAGTAAAGGACAAACTGGAAATTTAAATCTTTTAGGTTTTATCAATCGCAGTATAAACACGTGAGAATAGATGATGGCATTGTCCAAATAGAGATGTAAGGAAAGAGAGAGACACTAAAATCTAAAAATCCTCTTTGGCTAGAATAAAAGCTGGAGTGGAACCCAGTGTGGTCATCTGTTATTGGAGCCCATTCACCTCTTTCTGTTCACCATGCTTATAAGAAAGTGGTTACTATAAAACTTCCTGTCAGCTTAAAACATTCTGGCCATTCTGCTCTGACCTCCCTCATCAACAAGGTGTTTCTTCTCAAAAAAACGCTGCTCAACGAAAGTTTCTTTTTTTCAGACCACTGTTAAGAGACAGTTCTGCATAAAAATCCCAGGAGATCAGCACTTTATGAAATACTCAAACCAAACCGTCTGGCAGCCAACAACCATGAGCAATTTTTTCCCCACAATCTGATATTTGATGTGAACATTAACTGAAGCTCTTATCCTCTATCTGCATGATTTTATGCATTGCTCTACTGCCATATAATTAGATGATTGCTTAACTGTAGGTTTACAGGTGTTCCTATTAAACTGGCTGGTAAGTTTATAATGAAATGTTCCATGTTGATTCATGAATCAGTTTAGTATTGTGGGTTTGATTCCTGCTTCCCAGTTCACCCAATGCTTCAGGATTTCCTCCCTCAGTCCAAAGACATGCATGTGGACTGATGGGTGTGCGCGAGTGTGTGTGCGCCTTGCAGTGGGTTGACTCTCTCTTGTGCCCCCTGGGATAGACTCCTGGCTTCCTGTGACCCTGTGTGGATGGAATGGATGGATGGAGATAATAACTATCAAATTGTGAACAGAATATAAATGATAAAAAGGGCAACATTGCATGGAAAATCTCTTTATGGAAAAGAGTATATGGAGAACAGTATATACAAACAAATTTCACCCTCTAATGAACATAAATGAATGTTTTTAACCTCCAGGTGTCAGACCTGAACCAAGCAGTATCCAAGAACAACGAAGCCCTGAAGCAGGCCAAGCTGGAGACCATGGAGTACCGACACCAGATTCAGTCCTACACCTGTGAGATTGACTCACTGAAGGGCACGGTGAGTTTATAACATGACTCTTTACTAACATCCGCAACACCTCTGCACTGGTGAATGTCATTGCTGTTTCTGTTCCCCAGAACGAGTCTCTGATGAGGCAGATGCAAGACATGGAGGACCGACATGGACGCGAGGCTGCCAGCTTCCAGGACACAATTGCTCGGCTGGAGGCCGAGATCGCTAACATGAAGGATGAAATGGCACGACACCTGCGCGAATACCAGGACCTGCTCAATGTCAAGATGGCCCTGGATGTGGAGATTGCCACCTACAGGAAACTGCTGGAGGGAGAAGAGAGCAGGTAGGAGATGGGGTTGTCTGAAAGGAGGTTGTACTTGTTCTGACCTTGGACAAATCCATCCACAAGACAAAAGGTTTTTATAATATCCTTGAAAAGGTGTTGAAGTGCATTTCAGGCAAAACACAAAGAAAGTAGACACTAAATAATACTTTTTTAACAAATAATTTGAAGAATTGTTTTAAAAATAAAATAGAAACATGTAAATATATAATTTATATACTGTTTTGTTATAATGGTCACCATAACCCTCTTTAATCCTTAAAGTCACCCACTTTAATGAGTTCTTTATATTACGTTGTTTTTAAGTGTCTCTGTAATTTCTCCAACAGGATTACGCTGCCCATGCAGGCCTACTCCACAATTAGCTTTAGAGGTAAGACTTGGCTTTTTTTTTTGGCTTACAAAACTGTGTTCATCTAGAGGAACTGTTGTCTATAGTAATATGACAGAACAAAATGTGACCTCGAGTGGATGAAACCTGTGTTAGGGATGGCAGCTGAAATGTCTGTAAAGATAAAATAGAGATAAAATTTGCATGAACATTAACATTCTGAACTAAATCTCGAACCATATGATTTGTAGTACGAGTGTGTGTGTTTTTACTTTTCTCTGAGAAAAGAATGGAAAGACAGATGAAAAGAAACACACACAATGGTGACAGTCCAAATTGTTGCTGTAACGAACATCCACAATACAGCTTACTTCCAGTTCTCTCTCTCTCTCTCTCTCTCTCCCCTGAATATTATCTCACTGAGGAAAACTGACAAAATACTAACACTGGAGACTCCTTCCATAAATGTTAAATAAATAAATATCTCCTTACTGAAAGCTTCACCATATAAAAGATGAATAATCAACCTCCCACTAAGCATCCATTAAACAGCACCCTGTAAATCTGTTACTATAGAAACAATATAAATATAATATAAACCTGGCACCGCTGCCAACATAGCAATTCCACCATGTCTGATAACTCAGATAATTCAAATGTTTCATTCTACAGAACAAAACCTTTTAGTTTGATCACAACCTTGTAACTAATGAGACGGAGGTCTTTCTTTTTTATTTTCTAGCTCCGCTGCGTATACAAGATGTTGGCAGAAAAAATCTTCGTGAAAATCTTTTTTAACGTTTTAACATTTGCAGCCAAAAATGTGCCTCTTTTTAACACTTCAACATTTAATGTTTCATTACATGAGGAAAAAAACGACAGACATTTATGTTAAAGTGTGTATGTTGTTTCAAATTTTGTACCTGGACAAAAATGGCTGGAAAAGCCGATTATTGTGCTTATTGTTGTGATTATTGACCCTTACCCAGAGACCAGCCCAGAGCGCCAGCAACGAGCCTCCGAAATGCACTCAAAGAAGACAGTGCTCATCAAAACCATCGAAACCCGTGATGGCGAGGTATAACACGTGTGCACGCACTCACTGTCCACTTAATTAGGAACACCTGTACATTCATGCAGTTATCTAACCAGCCAATATTGAGGCAGTTGATCATGATTTTATGTATTGCGCCGCTGCCATATGATTGGCTGATAAAATAACTGCACGAATGTGTATACACAACCTCAGTGCCAAACACGCTCCTGTAACTTGCCTCGACGTGATTTTTCCTTCCATGCAAACACACACTCACTCACGCTACTACAGCAGCAGTACATTGCAGTCTCATTATATGAGAGAAATACAGGAAGGGTGTGTACTTTTCGGGAATATTCAATATTTAACAATCACAACATGACTGCAAATTCCTAGAACAGTGTGCACGAAAAGTTATGGTTGGTTGTTACTATGTCAAGGTGATTAGTAGTCACAGTTCTGAACAAAATCTAACATTTCTTGTCAGATATGGTTGTGCTTTGCTCCTATGTAAAGCCCTTAAACCTTAATATTGCTACTTATAATTGCATGATTAATAAGAAATGTATGCTAGTTATGGAAATGTCGAGTGGCAATAAATAAATAAGTTCATTAATATGAGTTAATTACCTTTTTTTTTTATTTTACAACACCTACAATCCTAACATACTGTATGTTCAAGATTATTGAGCAATTTCTCTTGGGACACTTATAACAATTTTTCCATACACATTTCTGCATTGCGATTTATTTCCAAAGGCTCATATGTTCACATCTCTTCACCATTTTTGTGCCCTTTACAGGTAGTGAGTGAATCTACACAGCACCAGCAGGACATCATGTAGAGCTTCACCAAAGGAGCTGAACCACAAAAGCCACAAGTGGTTTCAATAAATCCATAAGGTCCAGCCATATATCCTGTGCTTTTTTTTTTTTTTTTTCCCATTACTCCAAACACAGCTTATCTGAAACATGAGCACTGCTTCCAAAGTGAGAGAAAGGAAGAGATCTTTAACATTTTGGCTTTTGAAAAAAAAAAATAAATAAAAATAAAAAAAAAAAGTCTTATGGAATGTATGTTGAAGATCCTTCTGTATTCACGCAGAGCAAAACCATAAGAGAGGAACCTGGGAAGAAGAAAGGACAAAGGTCAAAACACAGGAAGGGGCTAATATGTAGGTGAATAAAGAGAGCAAGAGAGGACAGGAGGAAGGGTAAACGATGAGGAATTAACTGGTAGCCGTGACATGTACGATGAAATCAAAATAAAGTAAATACGCATCAACCACTCTACTCTGTGTGCGTGTGTGTTAAGTATGCAAATAAAGAACCATCTAATAAAATAAAAAAAACATATCACAACCCACATGTTGGAATCACATACTTTATCATAATATCCAGGTTCTTACAAATACATGCTTTATAATAAGAAGAATAACATTAGATTGTAAGGTGCATGTCCTGATGAAAACTGTTCACTCAGTTCTTTGTGATTAAACTCGGCTGTCAGAGGGGGAATGGTCTGTAAGCAGGTCTCAAATGCAAATAAATAAGCCATCAAATAAATACACATCTATATGCCCATCATCCTATTAATAAAAAAAAAAGGCAAATCAGTACACGAGTAAGTCAAATAAATAATAAAGGCAAATCAACCAGGAAATGTGCATTCTAGTGCATTCTATGTACAAAACAGAAGTGCAGCGACTTGACTGAAACACTGAAACATACAGCTAGAAGAAAAGAATAAAAAAAGAAAGAAAGACAAAGAAAGATCAACAGATGCCCTGGAAAAGCATGGTCTTATCAAACACAGAGATCATCAGAAATGAGAAAACCTGTTTTGTTCTTGAGGACACCACAGATGTTAGTAGATGGCATCAGCGTCATCACTACACTTTAACGACGGCACGGCAAAAGCACACCAATGAGTGACAGGATTTCACAGGAAAGGGAGTCGCTGATGCCGAACGACTCTGGGTTGAAGTCCAAAAAAATAAACAACGGGGAAAAAAAAGCTCTGTCTTTCTTTCTTTCTTTCTTTCAACTCCACTGACACTAGTTCTACTTCCAACTGTTTCAACAGTTTGCAGTGTTCCAGCCGTCCCTGAGTATCGCTTTGCCTCCTTTTTTTTTTCTGTCGCCGCCAGAAATTGCGCTCAGACTGCACCAGAGAGTCTGCTGTAATATGGCTCTTTCCCCTGCAGCCTCATTAACACGAGGCCAAGGAGCAGATTCTCCTGAGACAGCCTCCCACTGGAGCCTCAAGGCAATCCCCCACCTGCACAGCTATTTGGTACAGTTCATGAGAAAAAATGTGAAACTATGACAATGCAGATGGAAATGGTAGAATCCACAGATTTGCAATGAGAAGAAGGATCTTCATGTTACAAGATTCAGCACCAAGAGAGAATTTCCTCACTGCAATAATGCAGGACAGATGGGAAATATTTACGGGGGTGCGGGGGGGTTGGGGGACGGTTCACTGCACCGCTTTATCACACTGACATAATATTTAATAATAAAAAGTGTGATAAAGCCAGGCCTGGATTTCTTGTTTTACAGATGTTCACCTCATATTTCTACATGTGACTAAAATACCATGCCTCGGGCACATGTTCAACAGTAGTGTGCATATGCATGAATGGGTGTGTGTATGGATTTGTGTATGGGTGTGTGTAGATGTGTGCAAGTCTTGAATACACTCTTTTAGCAACATGCTCATGCCTGTAACTCCCCCTATCCCCACACTCATTGTCTATACAGTTCGTCCAGCTGTGTATGCACAGGTCAGGTCAGGTCAGGTCAGGGACAGCACCAAGACAGTGAGATGAATGTGTCAGAGTCTGTAACTGTGTGTCATCACACTCGAGGATTAGGTACAGCCCCAGAGGTGAGAGGGACGGTTGAGCCGCAGTCGTAGTCAATGTCCACGGCTGTGTGTGCACCAGAGAGCCGGGCACCAGGATACGCACACCCTTCCCCTTGCCGCTCTCGGAAACTCTGGATGTAGCTCTAAAACAGATGGAAAGGAGAGTGAAGTGAAAACAGAAGTCATATATATGTACACATTTCAGAGAGAAAAGGTTTTGAAAGTGATGCTTTCTGGCCTCTTCATAGAAAACACAAACCGGACACCAACACGCTCTACACTTAATCTTATATTCAGACTGAAATAATAAAGCAACAGATGACCAGTTAATTTCTATGTTTGTGTGCAACACGTTTCTGCCTCACATTAAATGTGTATAAAACATTAGCAAGAAAAACTGAGCTTGGAAGAAAGTAAAAGAGAAGACTTGTGGTTTGCTTGCTTCGCAAATCTATGAATCCTAGCGAGTAACAAAGATTTTCACACTGATTAGTTTCTCATTGGAACACACACAAGCGACAATAGGACTGGTTACTACATGGTCACAAGCCACAAGAGCAGAAGAGACTAAATGTGTGTCCCAAATCACATGCTGGTACATTATTCTGTGTGTGTAGTATAATTAGAGTGAGTAGTGATTGGTGAGATGGGTGCTGATCCTATTATCTTACCTAGTGTTCTATTCGAGATGATACGACCATTCTAAAATTCATATATTAGACAGTATAGTTGTGCATAATGTATATTACATCATTTGGGACACGTGAAACTCTCTAAATCTTTTGCAAGCACAATTTGGGTTAACTATCCTCTAGCACTTTACTAGTGACCATATGGTAAGTGTGCATGAGTTCAGATAAACGTGTGTGTGTTTGTCTCTGCACATGCATTTGTTTCTTACCGGAGAGAGGACATCTCCATCATAGCGGCGGACGGGCTGGGGTTTCCTGCGGTACGGTGGGTCTGGATGCATGGCTTTGCCTGAGTGTGTGTGGTGTTGAGACTGCTGCTTCCTCCTCTTCTTCCTGCTGCACTCTCTTCTCTCCTCCTTCTGTCGGATCCGCATGAGCTGCACTCGCCGCTGCTGACGGCTTATCATCACTGACACATGGAAAATACGTGGTGGAGACAGACCACAGGGTTTAACTTACATGTATAGTGTGACTTCATTTTATCATTTACTATTAAATGAAAAAAAATAAAAAATAACTACACACACACACACACAAAAAAAATAGTTTGGTTTCAGTGTTTATGATGTGTTGAATGTAAATTACAACACACACACACTCAGAGATTCCTGCTGGAGATACGTTTTAGAGCACACTGACAGACCGAGCCATCTGCCACACTGCCCACACATACACAGACACACACACACTCTCTAATACACTCATTCACCCAGACAGCCTCAATCAGGCATTCTTAAAAATGCACGCGTGCGCACACACACACAAACACTATATATGCACAATTAATTGGAAAGATAGCTACAATGCATAAACAAGTCCAAATCTTATTTTGCTGCAAAAAATGCATTTCATTTTTGTCAGCTATGAAATGGATGCATGCTTCTTTTGCTCACTTAATCCAAACCTTGCAAAACACATTAGGAACTGATAATGATGCCGAGTTCTATAGATAGAGGACTGCTGGTTGTACTGGCAGACATGTACCATCAAGCTTGTGGGAAAATCAATGTGGACTCTTCAATATTTTATGACCAATCACTGCATGCGCTTCAAATTTGCTTGTGCAAGTATAAAATGAATGTCTGTTTGCTATCTGTACTATGCACACCACACTAATACTAAATATGAAACCTCTTTGCTTTCAGACCAGCCTCAGTTCTTCACGAGGTGTTGCTATGAGATACTGATCCGTGTGGACATCAGCGTGTGACGTAGTTGATGCCGATTTACCAGCTGCAGTGTCATGCTGTGAATCTCCTGCTCTACCTCATCCCAAAGGGGCTCTATTAGATACTCCTGCTCTATTAAGGATCTGATAAGACCATTGAAATACACTAAACTCACTGTCGTGTTCAAGGAAGCAGTCTTAGATGATGTGTGCTTTGAGTCATGCTGTATTATCTGGAAGCTGTTATAAGATGACTCAATGAGAACAATGTGTGGTAAGAAAACATTCCACACACCATTACACCACCACCACCAGCCTGAATTGTACATAGGCAGGTTGCAAGGATTCATGCTGTTGACACCAAATGGTTCAGGTTGATGCAGAAATCAAGAGTCAGCAGACCATGTGACATGTTTCCAATCTTCAACAGCCCAGTTTTGCTGAGCCTCAGATTTCTGTACTTGGCAAACACAAATGAAACCAGATGTTATCTTCTAGTGTTGTGGTCAATCTGCATCAAGATTTGATTTACAAATGAGGTGGCAAGAGAAACTCAAAATCTCCTTGTTGTTTTATTTACTTATATTACAAAATAATATTAGATACTGTACATGTCCAACTATGATGATTAGCAGGAGCTGCAGGAGAGTGTAACAGTGAGTGTGTAATAGTCTGTTCCTTTATAGACACGAACCATACTCTGTGCCGTTAAAGTGTACTCAAAAAGGCTAAATTAACAGTGAATGTCACAGCTGACCATGTTCAGGGACCAAATGACCCAGTGGAAAGCTGACAGAAAACTGGAGCTGTGTACAGCACTCAAGTCTGTTATCTATATGAAGTAAAATGTAAAGTGGATTCATAAAGCACAAATCAAGCGGACCACAAACTGAGCCACAAGTGAACCACACTCAGACTCTCGTAAGGTGATCAAGTATAGTTCACTTGTGGGTTATTTTGGAGGGGTCTGAGTTCATTTGTTGTGTTTAGTATGCATGAAAAGCAAATCTGAGACCACATAGAGTGCTGAAACAGACCAAGCGTGAAAACAACCCTAATTGCATTTGGAGTAGGCAAAATATATATAAGACCACTTTTTATGTTAACAGTATGACTTTGGCCCTTGTTTGTATTTCTATACCCCGAAAACATTTTTTTCTTGTTCCCATTCTCATTATCCTCACCTTTAGTGTGTGAGTATCCCTCAGCTGTCACCCGCCACTGCACAAGCGCTCCCAGCAAGGCAAGAGCAGGCCATGCTCCCAGCACAGCCCACATCACCCAACACTGTGAGCGTGCCGGTACAGCCTTCACTCGCTCGTAGATGTAGCGCACCAACGCAAACAGCTCCACAAAGTAATCAGCCGCCACAGCGATGACTGCTGCTCCAAACGCTGCTGTAGACAAAGTGGTGAAGAAGCGCTGCCACTGCAGCGTGAGAACAGCGAACAGCATTCCCAGGCCCAGCAGCACCCCGAGCGGCACCCACACGGAGCGTGGTGGTGCTGATGACAACTCCTCCATGCCCACCAGTGTGCCAATACCTGCCAACAGTCCTAGCAGCAGACCCACCATGAAGAGACCAACACTGCGCACCAGCATGGTGACCAGACCGCACAGTGTGCCGATGCCCAGCCCGATGCCTGCGCTCGCCTCAGCACTCAGCTGTGTGTCCAGCACTCGCTCCTTGTAGCACAGCAGGAAGACCACCACCGAGCCGAACATTAGGCCTGTCAGGAAGAGCACGGCCTTGAAACAGCGGTAGCCTGTGGGAGAGACAGTATCATTGATTAGTTCACTCAACTATTAGCTCATACCACAGGCTAAAATAACATAACCTGACAACACTGAACCTTAAACTGAAAATGATGTTGTGGATACAACCATCACACCTTTATGTGCTTACTGAATATCCTACTCCAGATTTATTCTCCCTTTTCCATTATAATGATCTCCAATCTTTTTTCCACTAGATTTTAGAGAGTGGCTATGGGTATTTCTTCATTCAGCCACAAGAGCATTAGTGAGGTCAGGCACTGATGCTGGCTGAGGAGGACTGGAGGTCATTTGGCATTCCAGTTCATCCCAAAGGTGTTCAGTGGGGTTGAGGTCAGGACTCTCGAGTCAGGCCACTCGAGTTCTTCCACTCCAACCTAGGTATCTTCATGGATCTTTCTAATGTTACTGTTGATCGTTATATAGTGTATAAACACAGACACTACTGAAATCATGATGACACGATTTTTTCCCCCAATTTTTCTCTCTTTCAACTGCCATTCCCTGAGCATGCTTAGACACCCCTAACTGCCTTGTTCTGTAAACATGAACAAGCAAGACAACCACAATTTGCTAGAATCACTAGAGGAGAGAAGAAATCCATCTTTCTCTGAAAGCAAGTCTAATTATGCTTGTTTGTGGGAGTTGAATTTGCAATATCTTGAAAAGGGGGAAGCGTTTAGACAGCTGCACCACTTTTACATCTCCACATGTCATGTCAATAACTGCTGAGAACTAAAAATTATACGCAGGCTGCAATAAGAAAGCACTACTTCAAAGTGTGCAGAGACCAACCGAATTCTGTCAGATTGGATAGTGAGATATAGACAGACAGGGCAAGTGAGAGAGAGAAAAGTTGTGTGATGTAGAAAATGGGCTAAATGAGAGCTAAATGAGTCATGTAAAATGAGAGGATGGGAGTTGGTGGTAACACGAACATCTACCAGCAGTGCTGACTTCACAGTTCAAAAATGGCTCAGTAGTGTGATCTTGTGACTCTTCAGATCTCATTAGCATGTCAACGCTTTCATCACCCACCCGTCTGTACGAATCTGAGAGACAGACTGAGCTTCATCTCTACAGAAACAAAGTGATACCACACTGTGGCCTTTCATGGGCAAACAGAGGCTAGTGTAAAAGGGTACTGTGCATGAATTGTAGGTAAGATTTATGGAGAACTCATTTTGGGCCTTCAGTCTTTGCAGAATGCTGATTAGCTGGACAAAATAATTAGAAAAGTTTGGGTCTGTATGAACAGTTACATAATCACTGAAATGACTATACAAAGATTTAAAAAAGTGTTAATTTGCATTTTTTGCGTTAATTTGCAGAGTTCCTTGAATTAGCAATGGTATGATCAGACGTTTTCCTATCTGGTGTCTCGGTACATACAATGAAATGAGCCAACCGGTTGTTTACCATGGACATAATTAGAAAGTGACAGTGAGAGCAGCAAATTCCATTTTCAATATTATCATTGAAGAAAAGCATTTTGTAAGAAAAACAAATGTTACTCAAAGCTTTTCTGGACCAACACAATGCATCCCTGCCAAGAGCATAGGTGGCCTTCATTTATGTAATCACACAGTTTACATACAGCACACTTCTCTTGCATTCATGACGGAAAGATCGTATTTGCAAGTGGAACACCACCACAAAGTCGAAATTACGCGTGGAAAACTTTGGTTTTTCTCTGAGCTCTGAGTTAGGGACATGTAAACAGGGTGGAATCAGCTGGTCTGAAGTTGATATTAAATTTGTTGAAATTGAATATTTACTCCTCTCACAAACTGATTTCCGTCATTATGTGTTTGCATACACCAGACACATTTTTGAAATCCAAGCAGTGTATTTCAAATAAGATTTGATTTACAATTACAATATAATACGTCACAATAAGGATTACAGTGGCTTATTAAATGGATTAAAAAGAGCAAAAACAAAAACACCACCTAATGTGAATTCTGCGTTCTTCATTTTCTGGAAGTGGAGTTAAAAACTTTGCTGTGTTGTAGTTAATTAAGAGAAGGTACCTCCATCTTGCTCTGACCACAGTGACTTGTATGCACCGACAGAATAACTATTTTCTTAGACATTAGCCGGGTTTTTAATCATTTGGGTTTTGAATTAGCCTGAATAAAGACTAAGAGCTCTGGCCTTATGTTACAAAAAGTTTTCTTTTTATCCATAATTCAGTCCCTGCATCTACGTGTCCCTCTCTATATCCATATACCCATCTATGTTTTCAGCTATTCATCCATCCATCCACCCACCCATTACCTATCCAAGCTTCCCAAATTCATGTATCCCTGTCCTATTTCTATATCAAATCATTCCATCCATCCATCCATCCATCATCACTATTTTATTCCCATCTATATTCCCATCTGTCCATCTGATCAACACTGCTTTAATAAATTCCTAAATAATCCTATATCTACATATTTTTAACCACTGGGATTTTTAACTGTCTGAAGCATGACTGAAGTGACTTTCTGGCTGGTTGTTTAAAGTTTTCGCTTCCATGTTAAAAGCCACACTGATTAAACTTGGAAACCATTCATATATGATTTGACGAATAGCGTGTAAGTGTCAAACAACTCTTTATCTATATAATTTAAAATTGTCTTTGTGGCACAGAATGTACACGGTTTTAAGCTCGAGAGTAATTGACGCTAATCAGTAATATATATCACAACAAACATGGCTGTCACACGTACCAAAGAAGCAGTAGATGATGCCGAACAGGCAGCACATGGAGCAGACCACAGAGGGAACCACCTCATACCGACGATCCGTTCCCAAATCGCAAGGATCCAGTGGCTCGGGACCGACTTCACGTGGAGGCAGAGCCAGTTTGAAGGCCAACGTCTGCAGAGTAGACGTCATGGTGACCGAGGTGTGATGGGTGAAAAGAACCACCAGTGGCAGGGTCCAAGGAGGGGAATGGGTCAGGGAAGGGGAGGGAGGCTTTGAGATTAGGGAACACCTCCTGTCCACATGGATCTACCTGGAAATACAAAAATGTAAAAAAAAAATATATATATTATGAGGATAAGAAAATATATGTGCAGCAGTGGCACACCAGAGCTTCTCTCCTTTCAGTCTTTCCTCAAACACTCCTAAGGATCGGGAGACCTCATTCAGGAAAAGAGGTGCGGATCTCCTGCTGTCCCCGTCCCCCAAAATTCTCCACTCTGCGTGTACAGACATGATGTAATCATCTCTTCATCCTTTTGAATATCAGCGAGAGCCTCCAAGCAGATCACTGAGATCTGTTTCTTCTTTTTAAATGTGATTAATACAAACCCACACCACATGCTAAAGAGTGAGTCAGCCTAGAAATATAAATCAAACTCAAGACACTTTGAGTTTTCAATGCATCAAGGCTTGCTATATTGTGTTAAAAATAGAACAGACAGTACAATCCTTTCTGCATTAACTGGTTATTACCAGGCTCTAATACTTTAGGCACCGTCAACTACATTTCATAATTAACTTATTCAAGTTAGCTTCTGTGGTGAATTTACCACCGACTGCAAAACTAAGAACAAAGGTTTTTTCCAGCTAAAAGAGATTTCAGAAATTCTTAGTTCTACCAAAGTCCCAATCATTTGCTTACGTCAGCCCCATTTTCACACTTCTTTCCTAATAACAGTTACATTGTAATAGTTTATGTATTAATGGTGGGGTATTAGCACAGCAGCTGCACTATGATGAGATAATCAGGACACAGTGCTGTAAAAATGTAGGCTCATTTATCCATGTATCTCTACATCTATCCATCCATCCATCCAACATTCACCCTTTTTCCCAGCTATCCATCCATTAAACATTCCTATCCCATCCATTCAAGTATCTCTGTCAGTTCATCTATGGTTCTCCCATCTGTCTGTCTGTCCAAACATCCATCCATCACAATAAATTTCTTTTTTAATCCAGGCAGCTCAGATGAACATGTACTTTTAATCTATCCACGTCATTTTCCCCACTGTCTTTCCTTCTGTTCTCTTTTGCTGTCATTTTATTTCTCAACATATTCCTTCTCTCTTTTTTTATCTCTTATCTCTATCTTAAATTCATTCATATTTATACCCTCCATCTCTATATCCATCTTTCCAGCTATCCCTATGTCCATCCATTCATGTTTCCAGCTATCCATCCATCAATTTAACCATGCATCCCAAAACCTCACAGTCTGTCATCATCCATCCATCATTCATGTATCTCTGTATATCCATCCATCAATTAATTACCATGATTTAAAAGATGCTGTGATAAATATATTCTCTTCATCTCTCCATATGCTTTTCTTTCAGTCATTATCATTACACTCTCTTGTTCCTTCTCTGCTTCTATTTCTTCCCCTCTCTCTATCTAACATTCTGTGTTCCCAGCTCTCCCTCTTTAATTTTGTATTTTCTCTCTCCTACTCTAATTCCCCCCTCATTATTCTCCTTCTCTTTCGGTTTTTCCCTCCTACTTCTCTCTTCCTGTCTCACATTTGCTCCCTCTCTAATGCCTGACCATGATAATCTCTACTTTAGAGATTATAATATTGTATCACTGGTCTATCAGGGCAGAACAGTTGTGTTACTTATTGTTGCTCTCCAAAACAGTGTTACAGTCTGATCCTCAGTGTTGTAGCACATCCTGTACATTCAATAGCCCAATGATAACAATCTCCAACTTCCTGTCTATTGCCATAACAACCACACAGCACTGTCCTCGGCTGCTTGAAGTGACCAATGGGAGGGCAGTCTAACCTCCCATAGCAACAGTGTGACAGCCAATCCGAAGGGTGCCATCTCCCTGTGGTTTGTGTGTCTCGTTTTGGTGTTTCCGACTCGCACTCGGGCAGAGAGACAAAAGCAAAGCTGTGATTCAACCGCATGCATACACCTACACTCGCAGAGTCACACTCATACATCCTCACACGTTCATGGTTTGTTCTAGTTTGTCATCACATGGTCATTCCGTCTGCTGTTCTGCAACATGAAACACCGATTAGGAAAAAATATAAATGTGTGTGTGTGAGTATAAAGGCCACCATAAAATAAATATACTTGACTAAAATGCACACAAATGTACAGACAAACAAAGCAAAGGGACAAATTTCATGAAAAACAACTGGGCAGAACAAGGGATTTAACATTTAACATTAATCCTTTACTCAGTTTTTCAACTGGGCAAACAAAGTGGTCATTCATTCACATGAGGTAGTGGACATTTTTGCTGACATAATCCTAACATACAGAACAATAATCAATCACATTCTGCTGGCAGTATATTAATCATATCAATAACTTTCTTGAAGATCCACTGAGCCCTGTTCTAATGCCTTTCTACTTCTGAATGGCTGCTTACTACGTATTAAATTTCTTCTTATTAAAAAAAGTCTATTCCATAGACAGTAAAGAAGACAACAAGGAAACTAAGTTAATAGATTTTGGCATATTCTAATAGGGAAAAGTTATCATGAACTCTTATGTAATGGCAAATTCTCTCGCGACAGCATGGCATTAGTGTCACTCATATGTACCGACCCATAATTTTCATGTTATTTAAGGAGTCTGGCACTATCTACTGAGATTTTAAGGCTGGTCTCATAAATGGGTTTGATGGGGATCCATGAAGAAAAACACAATAAGATTGGGTTATGCTGCTGCCGTCCTTCAACATTCCCTTTTTGGGGTCGCCACAGCGGATAATCCGATCTGCATATTTGGTTTTGGTACATTTTGGCAAGTTTTATTCCGGATGCCCTTCCTGATGCAACCATCCCATTTTATCTGGGCTTGGGACCAGCACTGAGAGTTAACCCCTAACTGGTTGGATTTCAGGTGTACATAATACAGAAGTGTATGGAATACTGTATGTGTATTTTAAACAGGAAGAACAATGAGTATTAGCAGTAATATTACATATCAAAGATTGTAGTTTAACTTAAATCTGTTCAGAAAAAGATAGACACTTCAGACTGATGCTGTTTCATTGCAAGGATGTGTTTAAAATCCAGGCATCACATTTTTTCCACCTTATTCCCTCATGACTCAGTCATTTTGGGTGGATTTTACAAAGTCCAGCGATCCATCACAGCCAGTATGACTAATATATCTGTAAAGGAAAACATGGAGAAGTCAGGAAAAAAGGTAGATACGGGTATGTTACAGTGAAACACACTGTGTGTTGTAGAACAGTCTCCTCACTTTACGTCTCATTGACGATGTGATTATTGCGTCACACATGACCCTGTATTCAAATTAGACACTGTAACCAAATCAGAACTTAACAATGCAGAACCCATTGTCTCTCTCTCTCTCTATCTCACACACACACACACACACACTCACACTATCGCACCATTTTATATAATGAGGGGTTGCCTTCTATTCATTTATGTTGCTAAATTTTATGTAGCCCACTTCTTTTTATAAGCTTGGTGCTGTAAACTTTATAACTTGAAACGTTTAACTTTGAATACCTGAGTACATCTAAAAAGTCACAACTTCTTCATTTTACATACTTCTTTATATTCGACTCCGAGAGTAACCCTTGTCTCTTAGGTGAGACAGGAGCATAACAGAGCCACTGTTTATTTCTTTACTTATTTAAATAGTTAGGTTTCCCAGCAGAAATGCACTGCCACGCACATGCACACAAAACCAGATCAATAGGCTGAAAGCAAAAGCAGCAAAGAAGATTAAGTGGATTTCGGTTCAGCTATTGCTCCATCTTACACCCCCTACCCTTCAGAAATCGATGAGTTAGTCTACAACTACTGGTCTGTAGGAGACTTCTCTCTCTCACACACACTGTCTAGTTCTGCATCTTTTTTTCCACTTCCGACACCTTTTCCTTTCAGTATCACTTACCATCAGATTCATGTCAATTTATTTTGCCCTTGGAATGAAGCCTTAGATAGTAAATACAGTCAAGTTTTTCTGCATCTGTTAACTTTCCAGACCACTAAGTGCTCCATGTGTCAGTAAACATGGCTACATTCATTCAGAAAGACAGGTCACAGTGCAGAAAATCTGTGCAGCGCTGCTTTTGTGTACGCTTTTCAGTCAACTTAGATGCGTGACAGGTGCGCCATTTGCGCAGGGTGTGATGCTATATTGTGCAATCCAGGCCACCTGCTCCACCCCAGCAAGCTGTTTCCTCCTACCCGGCTAACTGTGGGCTCTTCACACTCACGACTGCCTTACTCATCCTCCCTCAGCATGAACAGGCCATGAGATAAGCCACCTACAGTACAGAACGTCTTTCTGAGTTATGTGTTGGCTGAGCTGATCATAACAGGGTGGGTTTTTATGTTTGTGAGAACGCACTGTCGTGTCTGGAATGAGGTCAATTTCCTGACTAATTTGGCTGTAAAGAGAGCAGAGTGTGTGTGTCATAGTGTATTGTTCCGGCCTATGGCATTACCTCAGTCCAATATCAAAGTTTTAATCTAATGATTTATGTGTCATTATATATACACAAGGGAAAAAAAGGTCAGGGTCCAAATGTTTTAAAGAAAATCCCAGAGTGATGAATGGCCCTGACCTGTGAAACAGTGCCAATTTTCAGAGCAAAGACCACCTCAGTTTAAATGTCAGTGAAGGAAAGGAGTAATAATGAGGCATTCAGTGGATGTTAAAGACAAGTTAATAGATGTCATAAATAAGGAATAAACTGTAAAATGAAAGCATCCCAGTTGATCACTGTTAGATCTATACTGAGGAATTGGAAGCTGCATCAAATCACCCAAGCACTACCTATATAAGGCAGTCCTTCAAAAGAAAACAAGAGACTGGTGAAGGAAGCCACACTGAGGCCAACAGACACTCTGAAGGAGTTACGAAGTACAGGGGCTGGGTGTGGAGTGAAGGTGCACCAGGTGAACCATTCAAGAGCCCTGCATACTTACTAACTGTAGAGCCTGGGATGGTGGCTAGAAAGAAACTATTGCTTAAGAAGAGCCATATGAAAGCACAAAAGCAAACCAGTGAAGGTGTGATTTTTTTTTGGAGTGATGACACCAAGAGCGAGATACTGTATTTGGGCAGGTTTCAAAAGCCATATGTGTGGTGCAAACTAACACGGACCTCAATCAACACCATCTTTACAGTGAAACAACAGTGATGCACCACAAAAAATAGCAGCTTAGCAAGTGAAAAATCTTGAATATAGTCAAATGTATCTAGTATTTCCTATTAGAAGATTACAACAAACCAAATATAAGATTACTATAACCTAGCCAGGTGACAAAGTTGAGAAAATTTTTTTTTTTTTTAACTTTATGTAAACATGGTGCAAAAACAACCAATGGGAGTGAAGACAGTAAAAGACGTGAGCCATGATCCATGAGAATACACTGCTTCTCCTTCATCTCGTATATATGATATGATACATATATGATAGTGAATTTTATAGACAAACCCTCTTTCTCCAGAAAGTTTCATTTTATCTTTATTTCATTTTATAGTTTCATTTTATCTATATCCATGTGCCACCCCCTGAGAAACGTTATTACTATAGAAACTTGTTTAATGTCTACAGGCAACTTCATAGAACTTGTGACTTATAAGTCTAGAACAAGCCAAGACTCACTAAAACTCAAATCCACACCAGAAATCTAATCAAATGATTTAGTAATTTATTTGTGCTGATTTTCTCTTAGCTATTTGTCTCACAATCAGCCACTGATTTAAACTAATACTATAATACTAATACTATAAGTACTATAATACTATACTGTCATACTATAATCTCAGACACCAAACCGGTGCAAACTAATGAGAGCAGCTTTTTAAAAGGACATCAACTTCAACAGGTTCCGAACAGTAAAGGTTAGCAAATTTTCCTTTTTTTTGAGCTCGACGTCAGAACAGCTTTTCCGTTCCAAGTACCCTTAAAATAGCCTAATGTGGCGTGATGAACCTAGTCTCTTCCTCCATCCTACTGTGAACAGCAGAATTTGTTACTCTGTGTGTAAGTGTGTGTGGGCAAACTAGGAACACTGCCAAAGCAGAAGAATCCCGGGTGGTAAAGAGGTGGGTGGAAAATCTGTGTGGGATAAAAATGGACTAAGAACATGAATGAAAAAAGCAAGACAGAGAGAGAGAGAGAGAGAGAGAGAGAGAGAGAGAATATTAATCTAAAAAAAAAAAAAAAAAAAAAAAGAGAGGAAATCTGCAGTATAAAATTATTTTTAAAAAAATGCAAATGACTGGATGGAGAGAATCAGAGGGCATTAGCTTATGTAATTCTGTCATATGCAAGCATGATTACTCATCTACAAAATGTCTCCGACTGTCTCTCTTCTATCTGCCAACAGGGCTAATCAGAACATACAGGGTTTATGCAGAGATGACCATTTTAAACACGCACTCTCACGTCGTCAGGGATTTACTGAGTCATTAGGAACAGTTTGTTCGCTGCCTTTAATGGCTCTAAATCCTCTGCACTACTGAGGATACTGCGGTTATGTTTATTACTTGGCTCTATAATCGCAGGCTAGCCTTGCTCGACTTGGACAGCCATGTCTGTAATGTTTGTTAGTTGGCTGACTGCTTTGGGAACGAGTGGTGTAGATTTCAAAGAGAGGATAAACATGCCACTTAAAAAGTATTTAAATTTTACTACGAATTTTAGAATCTGTTAATAATTTAAGCACTGATCACATGTTTAGTTGTGTGTTACTATTTTAGTGTTAAAATAACTGGATTGTGATTCAGGGCTGCACAGTGGCTTAGTGGTTAGCACATCTGCCTCATACCTCTGAGGCTGGGGTGTTTAATTCCTGCCTCTGCCCTGTGCCCATGGAGGCTGCATAATCTCCCTATGTCTTGAGGGTTTCCTCTGGGTACTCTGGTTTTCTCCCCCAGTCCAAAGACATGCCTAGACTGAAAAGCATCTCTAAACTGGCCACAGTGTGTAAATTTGTCTATGAGTGTGCCCTGAGTTGGGTTGGCAACAGGGTGTCCTCCACCTTGTGCCCAGAGTCCTGGGATGCTGTAGCTTAGCTATTTGTTGTTGGCCTACTGATTGGAAGGTTGTCAGTTCAAATCCCAGGTCCACCAAGCAGCCACTGCTGGGCCCCTGAGCAAGGCCCTTAACCCTCAGTTGTATAAAATGAGATAAACTGTAAGTTGCTCTGGATAAGGGCATCTTCCAAATGCCAGTTACAATGGAGTATAAAAAGGGATAAAAATTGTCACCTATCATAAAAATGGCATGGTCATTTGTGGTTAAGTTTTGCTTTTTTTAGCATCTAAAAGCTAAAATGAAACAGCTTATTTTCTCTGTGAGAAGTCCACCATAGAAGTAGTGGAGGTACCAATAGCAGTGAAGACCAAAGTCACAGAAAGTAATGCAGCCACACAGGGTAGAGACTAAGCTTGTATAGTCAGCGATCTATGAGATAACAAACATGATGCTATAAGCATAAAGATTACAGCTTTGGAATCTTATTTGCTTGAGCAGAGTGTGCATATAAGGAGGTGAGAGAGCCTGACAGACCGAAGCGCTGCTGCAGCACTCTCTTGAGGTAGAAATGAAGCAAGGCTTAATTCACACCAGCAGGTAGTTAAATGTGACTATGGGGATTGCTACAAACCAAAAGTAACCAAAGTAAATACAGACCAATGTGTCAATTAGAGAAGAATTCATTATTTTAAAAAAAAAAAGGCAAAAGGTTTGAAGTTTGGAAAAGCCTGTGAACTGATGGGAGAATGGAGCCTTCTGGGGAGAGCATGCGTGGTGGCTATTGTGATGGAGTGATGTTCCTTCCACTTGTGGACAATGGTTTTAATGGTACTCACAGGAATATTTAATTGTTGAGGAACTACTACTACTACTATAAATAGAACTTTTTTTATGGATTGAGTTTCATGTGAATTGCTTTTAATTGGAACTGTGTTTAACAAAAAATTGTGACGTATTGGACACTTTCCCACTCTGTATGTGCCTCGACTGGTAATAGTTCAAAAGAAATTCCCAGCCAATTCAAGTATTTCTCCACACACACACAAAAAAAAATCAAAAATCAAGTATTTTTGGAACAATTTGCAAATAAAATCTGCAAAATCCTTGAGGGACTGAATAATGATCTGCCTAGTTGTGCTACTAGAGTATTAGAAACAATACTAGAAGCACAGAGTGACAGATGTGTAGAACTGACTAGCGAATGATAAATAGATGATTAAAGGGTGCAGATGGGGAGTCCGATGGTGCGGCTGGGAATTTCTCCTGACATGACTTGAACGCCGAAGAGGCTTTACTGAGATTACAAGAGATTTTGTACAAGACCGAGCTCAGACCAGGTGCTGATCACCGACACTCGCTTCCACAAACAAACGGCATCTGCGCCCATCATTCCGAACTAATCAGGGAAGTGAGGAACAATAGACAATATTAACGTTCGTCGGTTTAGTTCATGTAATCATTTTTAAGCTGGATTATGTGTGAATAACTACTAGGCCTTATTTTAGTTTGTAGTCTATACATTTGAAATGCCTAACTATAATAATAGTAACACTTGGCTTCATGAAGGAATCCTTTAGTAAAGCTGTGTATTAAATGTTCCTACTTAACCAGTGTATTCTAATGCTGTGTTCACACACACAGTGATTTTATCTCACTCTTATAGTCACTCTTCACTGTATTATGAACCAGTTACCTTTACAAAACCCTTGTCTGAATACTTTTCCTCCTAAGAATTATGTTCTCAAGCTGCTTTGAATGCATACATTTTTGTTCATATTAACAAGTACAAAATCAAATGACATTGTGTGTGAAGAGTCTGGAGTGGATGTAGAAGAAGAAGCTGAAGCCTTTATATGGCACGTATAACTCTACAGCATGGTGAAATACTTTTTTTCCCACATATCCCAGCTTATATGGCTTTAAGACTAAATGGTGGGTGACATTAGAGCGTACATTTAGACACACCCAGGAGTTGTTGTAAAATGAGCTCATTTTTCTAAACTAAATAGATTTTCATGATTGTATAAACACTCCTTATGAATAAATCTGTTTACTGGTAAAGGAGGCCCAACCTCAGAAAACTGCAGCATGAATCATTAAAAATCCCTAATTAGCCAAGGTAATGCATGCGTGTTTTTTTTTTTTTACTGTCTGCACTGTAGTGCTGCTCCCATCCTGTATGTACAGTAGGGTTTCAAGCGCTAATGTTAGCACGTGATTTCAGCACTGCAGTCTCAGCTCTGGTGTATATGTGTGTTCAGTTAACAAGATTCTGCAGTATCTGTGGCTTACGCTGTGGGCAGCAGAAGGGTGGATTAATGGCATTATGATCTATCTCTGTCTTTCACCCACTTACACACAGACTAACTTGTAACCCTATCTTTATTGAGGTTTTTCCACTGGACTGCACTGAAGCTAATATAGTGTAGCTTTTAGGACGCTGCACATTTGTAGTTTTAAAATAAAATACCAAAAATATACTTGCTACTTACTTACTTTATATCTCAACCTAAAGGTTACACGCCCTTCCTCTCTTGCTGTCTGGCTTTGTGGCACTTATCAATTCTTCCTCATCTCTTCAGACCCATTTCCCTGTTTAGCTTTAAGTGCTTTAGCGAGTCTTTAGCTCACAGCCATTATTACATAACTTTGAAATTGCAAAAAGTTTTCCGCCCAACACCTCCACACATCCATCTCTCTCTCTCTCTCTCTCTCTCTCTCACTCACACCTAAACAGTCTGGTGAATAACCTCATGGCAGGTGACAGAGTTGAAGATTAGATGTTCTTTTACACAACACGGTTGTGACCTTTTCTAAAAGCACAAGTCGGTTTCTGGAACACTATGTGGGCACCTGGAGGGATTATAGAGATCACAGGCTTTATGTATGTGTATCATCTACCTTTGTGTAAGTCGTGAAGCCAGCTGGGACTGTGGCATTGGAGAAGCGTGAGGGGGAAAAAAAAAGTCTTCATACTTAGCGGAAATTAGCAAAGACTTCCGTAGAGATCAGTTTAGGAGATATAAGAGGAGATCTGGAGCAGTGAAGGTTTTTTTTTCTTTAGCTTCAGGATTGGGAATTATCTGCAGCATCTAAAATTCAGAGAAATTGTGATCTTTAATCCAGTAGCAAAGATAGTGAATATGTGGTCAGTCAGATTTAAGAAAAAAGTTAATATTGTATGTCAGCTACAAAACACCTGAGGCATGGGTTTGATTCTCAGCTCAGATGTGAACTCAGTGTTTGATTTTATCCATGGCTTTCGAAATACACTTTGTAAATCATGTTGGATTACGAAAACGTCTTGTGTTAAATGTTACTCAATTAAATCCAGTGGAACTGGATAAACATATACAAATTAAATCAATTCAATGAGCCCTTACTTTCAGTTATTCCTTTTATACACGTGTGTGTGTTTAACTAGTTTACTCTGCTCACCGGTCCACAAAACTGACTTTCTAGAAGACAATCGTCGTAATTAAACTGCACAAATACACTCTGATTATAGTTTGCTTTTCTGGCAGCTTGATTCTATCTTGTTTTAACCAGATGCCATGACGTGTAACAGCTTACTGAATTTTATATAACTGTGTTATGTTTTTCTCTCAGTTTAAGTGGATCAATCTCACTCACTGACCTCTAAAGCTCTGATCAGCACATGTTTAGTGACCTTCTTACTCTGTACTCTGATTTGACCCATTTATTCAATCCACAAACCGACCACATGAATCAATGGAAGTCGATCACGCGACAGAACTGATGTACGACACAAAACACATACACATACACCGATCAGGCATAACATTATGACCACCTGCCTAATATTGTGTTGGTCGCCCTTTTTCTGCCAAAACAGCCCTGACCCATCATGCACTGTGTATTCTGACACCTTTCTATCAGAAGCAGCATTAACTTCTTCAGCAATTTGAGCAACAGTAGCTCGTCTGTTGGATCGGATCACACGGGCCAGCCTTCACTCCCCACGTGTTTCAATGAGCCTTAGCCGCCCATGACCTTGTTGCCAGTTTACTACTGTTCCTCTAGCCATCACAATTGGGCCCCATTTTTCCTGCTTCTAACACATCAGCTTTGAGGACAAAATGTTCACTTGCTGCCTAATATATCCCACACACTAAAAAGTTAAGCATATTCGGCTTTCGGGTGAAATTTCAGGATGCACCTAAAATGCACTATAACCTTTACAGGTGAACTTAATTTGACCTTCTCTACACTTCTGAATGAACATGTCCAACTGTTCAGTATTTCAGTACTTTTTGCATAACTTGCTGTTCTCTAACAAGGTGCAAAATATAAAACTGGTGTTTGATCGATGAATCGATCAAATTTTCTGGTTCAATTAGAATTGGTATTTAAACAGTCCTCTTCATCATGCTGTTCACATTTTGACATCATGTGACCAAGATGACACCTAACAATTGATCAACAGTACCTCGGCATTGCGAGGCTTCAGACAGAATGTTCTCAGAGGGAAGTGGCCACTGAGCTTAGAGTGTCACAGAGTGTCATCAGCAGGTTGCGACAGAGATACAGAGAGACTGGAAAAGTCACAGAAAGGCATAGAAGTGGACGTCCTTTGGCCACATCCCACATTGATGACCGCTTCATTGTGAACAGTACCCTGGGGAACCGGATGATGAATGCCATTCAACTCTAGGCACATTTAAGGGAGGTGAGAGGCACCCAAGTGTCACATCAGACCATTCGAAACCGTTTACATCAGTGTGGTCTGCGTGCTAGACGACCTGCAAGGGTACCTGACCACACCACTAGGCACAGGCTTCGGGCCAGGGAGCATTTACATTGGAGGAGGGACCAGTGGGCCTCAGTGCTGTTCTCTGATGAAAGTCGATTCGCGTTGAGCAGAAATGATGGCCGCCAACGATGTTGGAGACGTCAAGGAGAGCACTATGCATCAGCCACTGTTGTGGTGGTGTTACAGTCTGGGCAGTGTGTCTACTCAATACAGAATTGCCCTACATCTTGTGAATGGTACAGTGACGAGCCAATACTACCTGAATCACATCATTAATCCAGTCATTGTGCCCCTGCATGAACAACACAGGCCTAATTTCATCTTCATGGACGACAATGCTCCAGCTCACCGAGGTCGCATCATTAGGGAATGGCTGCTGGAGGCTGGGGTACCTCAAATGGAGTGGCCTGACCTTTCTCCAGACCTGAATCCCATAGAAAACCTATGGGATCAGCTGAGTCACCATGTAGAGGCTCATAACCCTGCACCCCAGAACCTCAATGACCTGAGGGCCGCCCTTCAAGAAGAGTGGAACGCCATGCCTCAGCAGACAATAAGTCGACTCGTGAGCAGCATGAGACGTCGTTGTCAAGCTGTAACTGATGGTCAAGGGCACATGACAAATTATTGAGACATTTTTTGTTGTGGTATACCCACCACTGTTGTTGGCTTTTGTTTCAATAAATTGTTTGAGATGAGGAAATCACCATTGCATGCTTCTACTTAAATGCCCCACTTTCATGATATAATATCACTGTAGCATGAACTTTTTACATTTTCCATAAATTTCACCCAAAAGCCAAATATCCTTAACTTTTTGTGAGTAGTGTGTATATATATCTTGTTAGTAAAGACAGAACTGATTTCAAGCCCAATCACACAGGTGTTCAGCTAATTTGGCAGGGTGATGAGACAAGCGTTGGGTTGTACATTTGCAGCAGGATTTTGCCCGTGGACACGATCAGTGCTGGGCTTGATGTGGTCGAAGGGTGCTGTGTACTAACAGCAGCCATCCGTCACGAGCATGGAGTCTGGCCAAACATCAAAGCATATAGTGTGAGTGTGTGCGGGCAGTCCCACAGCCCACCAGCTGCCCTCTTCCTGACCAAAAATATAAAAATAAAAATAACACAAAAAAAGACACATCTATACCCATGCAGATTATGTAAGGAATAAATCTCGAATTTGTATAACAGTAAAAAGTTATTATTGTTTCATTTAACGTTTTGAAAAACAGTACTAACACTACTAAAACTTGTACTCATTATCGCTTATGATAAAGTAGCTGTTCCCTAACCAGACTTCTCCTGAAAAAAAAAACACAGCTTTTCATGCTGTCATACAAAATGCTATAATTTGGATCTAATTTATGATATAAATTTTATGGACTGGCTTGCACCCAATACTTACTTTATCTTACAGCTACATCAAATCACATGTAAGTGAGACTCAGAGAGATCACAGGAAGCAGAGTGCTATGCTGACAGTGACATAATCTCTTTCAGTTTGTTTTGGTTTGTTTTTCATGCTTCTTTCGGCCTGCGTGTTTCAACAGGCTCCTTCGTAAGCCGGATTGTTTTGGAATCTTATGAAAAGATGGGAATAAGTCATGCAACCGCTGCTGTATGTGAGAAGATAGTTAATGTCAGGATGAGGAAGACTGGATCCCAGAGGATTTGTTTCAAACAGCACTTTACTAATTTGATGGTTAGGGGGGGAAAAAAAGCTCGTCGTGGATAATTAGTGTGATCTCACACTGAAAACGAGAGAAATCGAACCTTTAATGGAAGTACATTTATTCTAAGACACTAGATAATATATTATATATTTTTTAACAAAAATATGTGTCACAATTATTGGCACCCCTATATTTAGCAATTTAGTACAAGCTGTCTTTGGCAACATGACAGTATGGAGCCTCCTGTTATGCTTGATGAGGAAGATGAACAAAGAGCAAGGAATTTGAGACAGTACATAATCTCCTCTGTGTGCTTTTACAGAGAATACGGAGTCATCTTCACTTTATTTCACATGCTTTCACTGACGTTTAGTTCAAGGGTCCAGGATAGTCATATCAAAAGTTTGATTTTGTGGTCATTAAACCATTTTGTGTAGATTTGGATGCATGTTTTGGATCATTGTCATGCTATAAGATCCAACCATGACCTACATTTAACCTCCTGACAGAGGCAGTCTGCTTTTCATCCAAAATCTCCTTCTTACTTCATAAAGCCCATGACACCACGTATCCTAACATGCTTCCCATGGTCTTTGGAAGGAAGGAACTCCATTCGATCATCCTCCATTCTTAACCGTGAGGCTTACTTTTGTGGCTGAATGAAAAAAGTTTTTTTTTTTTTTTTACGGTCAAAATTTCTATAGCTATTGCCTGCTATTTTTGGGGCTTAATTCATTTTGGAGTTCTCTACTTTCCCCCACAAGTTGACAAAAGACTAATACATTTCTAGGGGTCCCGAAAATTGTGTTTCATGTAGCTTCTCTCTATATTTACACAGAGAGATTAAACTAGTGCATCACAAAGGCATAAAAAACATCCGTAAGAAATATTAACGCTAACTCGATGACAATCCTGAGGCCTGTTATTGCATCAAGCAATTACAACACTGCAGTCACACAAACTTACATGAAACAAAATACTGTATTTCTATGAAACTTAACACTAACACACACAGGGATGTTTCACATGTACTCACATCACTGATACAAAAAGGGTGCTAAAACTTTCATTGTAGCCTTAGCTTTTGTACTGTTAATATGCGTCTTTCACCTGGAAATATGAATATAGTGTACCTCTGAGTAAAAGGTAGACATGAACAGTACCATAAACTAAACCCTGACTTCCTATGGGAAAGGAAGTCGGTATTTAGCTGCATACCGTATTAGATGTAGACATCCTATGTAGTGCACGTATAAAAGAGAGTATTTGGCATTCAGACAGTAACATTGCCTTAATATAAATATTATTTTGTCGTCCTTTCCCCCGACATTATCGGAGTACTAATTGTTCAGCACAGGTATGCGCGCGCTACCTTTCGACCGGAAGTCTTCTCCCACATGCACTTGACATATTGACGCTTTAAAGAAAATCGTCCTTTATTAAATGACGTGGGGTTAAGCAGGCTGTGATAAGATTCTCATAACTCCAGTGCCACTGGTTTAATAATATACATTCATATAATATACTCTCATTTGAGGTATCAGCATGCACACAGTGTACATTTGTAATAATAAGAAAAGGCATAATGTAGGCTGCTCACCCTGATAGGGAATAAGCATCCTCCTGCGCTTCCCTTCGCTCGGCCTGTGTCCTTCGTTGCGGCTTTGCGCAACCGGCAAATTCCGCATCATCTCTGGCGAGCCTCACCTTTCCAGTCCTACTCCTCAGTGATGTCAGTAAGAGCTGAAGATGAATGATAAAATAATAAATGACTGCCTAAGTTGCTGAAGCGCTCACTTCTTTCCCACTATCTGTTTTCTCCACTGTTGTTACTCTCCGCTCCAGTTAACTCGGCAGCTCATGTACAGCACCAGAACAGCAGCAGCTTTAAAGGCAGTGTGCATGCTACACACTAACTACATTGTCCAAACAAGGACGCTATTTTGGTTGGATAACCCCTCCAGAGTAACAGTATTTTCTCACTTCTGTGAATCCCTGCACGCATAACTATGCTCTTTACCTAGCTCGGTTTGGAGCGTACCATTTCACTGAAACGCACGGGGGTCACTGAAAGATGTAGGGCAGTGCCAGGCACTAGGCTGCTGACTGACCGCGTGTTAACTTAGCCTACTAGGCAAATTAGTCACAAGTACATTGGCATTGGTATTAGATTGCTAATGACTCGAATCCTCTAAGTTAGTCCTCTTGCGTTATGGTTGTTACCACCTTCGCTAATCATGACCTAGTATATAGGAAGGACGTGTAGTCTGACGTCATGTTGTAAGTTATTCAGTGTGATGAACGGTACTGTGCTTTTCAAGTAGATGGGAAAAAAATCTAAATGGGTTAGACTGGAAAATTTGGCAGTCAGTACAACATTCTAAACAGCACTGAGAATGATGTAGAGAAAGAGTGTCTTTCGGTTGCATTAAAACTTCAATCAAGAAAGACCTGATGGAAGACTTCTGACATTGAGGGATCACCAAGACCCCAATAAAAATAAGCAAAATATAGTTCTCAAAATTGGAATAAGCTTACCTGGATCTACCCTTGAAGCCACTAAAGTTCTTCGGTTACTATACGGTCAGAATGCTATATAGTGGTGTGACATACATATAGTGTGTTACAATTATGAGGAATGGGAATCACAGTTGTTAGCCTCCCACAAGGTTTCTGTACCAGGGTCCTGGAGAGGTGCTCCTGGTGGTTGACCCTAGGATTCAAGAGGAACAGTGGGGATTCCTCCCAAGCCATGGAGCAGTGGACCAGCCCTTTGCTCTTGCCCAGCTTTGTAAGAGGTCATGGAAGTGTGTTAATCCAGTCTACATGTGTTTTGTGGATTTGGAAAAGGCCTATCATGCTTCAGCATTTGCCATGTCCGCATTCTTGGCATTAAGCCAAAATGTTTAAGGTAGGTGTTGGACTTCATCAACGATGTCTTGTCTCAAATACTGTTGAGTGTGGTTTTCATGTATAGAATAACATCACACTTCCACAGCTGGAGTGGTGCCATATATAGGAGACTAGAGGTAATGTAAGGTAAAATGAGATTATTTACGGATCATGTTCACTTGGCACCCTCTAACACACTTGCTGCTGAGTGTGTAACGACTGGGATCCCAGGCCATGTTTTTTTCTCAGAAAACAGATGCTCCTTTTAGATGACAGGAGAGACATTGCTGCTGGCAGAGCAATTTAAGCTGGGATCTTATTCATGAAAGATGGAAAAAGCGATTATTAAACACTTAAAGGGTGAAGTGCAAGGGTGGGGGTTCAGCATTCTGGGAGCACCTCAGAATAGAGACACTGCTCTACCGATTAGAGAACAGCCACTTGAGATGGTTCAGGCACACAATTATGCCCACAGTCGGCTCTCACTGGAGCTGATTCAGACACATTCTGCTTAGGGAAGATCAAGGATCCACTGGAAAGGTCTCACAAGTGACATGGGAACTCTTGGGGTTCCCCTGGAGGAGTTGGAATCTGTGGCCTGGATAGAAAAGCCTAGGATGAAATTTTCAACCTCTTACCACCCCCAGAGAGAAAGGAGAATGAATGAATGAATGAATTAATGAAAAGATATAGTCTGTGTGATGTATGGCATCACAGATAGGTTGCCTGTTAAAAGCACCCACAATGATCTTTGGTATCTATGAAGTTGGCACCTACGTACTGTAGTTTGTTTTTCATTGAGATATTGTTTCATAATGCAGTAAGGCCTGGGAATGTCCAACATTTAACATTCATGGACTAGGGGGAGGTTTAGTGGATCCACTAACAGGTTAAATGGGCTAGACTGAAGAAAAAGTTTCAGTTTGATGGATATGCCTGATGTACTTTTTACAGTAAATGTGGTATCAAAATAAATTGCAATTACAGTCTTATTTTAGAGATTAAGATACTTTAAAACACACCAAAGAATGTTGGATAGTTTGGATAGCAAAAGTACCACTATAGCAGTGTTTTACTCCGGATCCTGTGCAATGAAACACCTACCTGGATGCTGGACTTGGGAAAAAGGGACTTGTGATATCCCTGCTACAGTCCATCTGTTGGCAAGCACAATTTGTCACCTTGTCCATCAGTGGGAAGGGACCGACAATGGACCACTGCTGACAAGATATTATTTGTGTGGTGGATCAGGTGGAAAGGAGTCATGCTGACCCGGTAGTACAGGAACAGTTTGTTTCAGGCACAGCAGTGTTACTGAGATTTTTAAACACTGTGTTCCCTTACTGCCACCTTGTTGATGCACCATATGGATGCACAGTAGCTCATTAAAAACCACCGCAACAATGCCTCATGTCGTGTTTCTATGTGGTCCCTATCGACGTAGAGTTGAACAAAGTAGAGTGAAGCTACAAATGTGCGAAGTGTGTAAATGCAGACCTACTAAATGTGACCTACAGACCCATTATGCTTTGTACTTCTTACTATACACATGATGAAATTATTAGACTACTACTACCACCTAGTGTTTGAAAGTAATATGGGACTAGAATTACTACTTAGTAAGAACGAATGCAATGTGAATGTATTGAAGGAAGGAAGGAAGGAAGGAAGGAAGGAAGGAAGGAAGGAATGATGGAAAATCCTTACTTGACGTGTACATTAATGAATGAATGGATGAATGAATGAATGAATGAATGCTACATGTGGGTGGCCGTGAAAGCTTTGGAGGAATAGCAGTAGGCAGTGAAGTAAAAGAGGTCTGAATAAACTGCACACAGGAATAGAGATGCACATGGCACTTAGTAATCACAAGATGGCGCTTTGGTAGCGCGTGCTCTCTCTCTCTGTCTCTCTCGTAGGGAAGGGAAGTGAAACACCTGCAAGCTTCATGCAAATCTTCTGCAAATGAGGTCTACATAAAGAAATGAGGTCACTCCCTTTCCTTCCCTTCCCTTTCTACGCCACTAAACTTTCACTTATCCTCATACATGTACAAGTCATACCATTAGCGTTATCACTCCGATAAGCCGCGTTGTACGGAAACTGCTTTGCATCGAACGGTGAGGTGAGTACCGGAAGTCTCAGCATCCAAACGCCAAACGGCACCCTCAAAGCCCCGCCCATACAGGTACTGGCTCCGCCCCAGGTGGTCTCAAAGGGCTCCGTCCAAAACCAAACACTAGCAGGCACCTATTATGGTACAGGTGACTGACTATTAGGCCTACAGTTTAGTTGTGTGTGATTTAGGACGTAACCAGTATTCATCACTCACTTAACGGAAGTATGGGAAGGTGGGTGGAGGATGTTGACCGTCTATAAAAATCCGGCGTTTGACGCTTTGGTTCACTTTTCCATTACCGGCATGGATGGAGCACAGCTGGCGTGACATCTGCGGCTTCCTGAGACCAACTAACCAACTTTTACTACTTTACTTTATTCCGTTTACTACTTTACTTTTTAAAGGACTTTCAGGTAAAGGAGATATATTTTACATAAAGTGTTCAGTGCCATTTTAAAAGTGTTTTTTATTTATTTATTTTTTTTTATTGTAGGTCATGATTGGAAAGCGGTGCACTTTCAGAAGAAAACACGCACTTTGGGTCCGGCGCACTGCATCAGCTCAACACCTGGAAACGCCGGTTAATGCGTTCACCTGTACTTGCTTCACGTTGAGCCACGCGTACAATACGTGACCATTCAGTTTTGTTCGTTCGGCTCGCGTTACGCAAGTGCAGATTCACGTCAGAGCCGGAAAAAAAAACTCTGGGATGCTGTGGAAAACGTTTTCATGGCGTATTGGATGAAAAAAAAAAAATGGTTCCTGTTACAGATATATTACTTTGCTGGTTTTTCTACATGACAAGCATAAAATAATAATCTGTTAGCTCTAATGATTATGACTTGTTCTGACCAATAGGACAAAATGTTTGATTATAAACCATCCTTTTGTGTGTGTGTGTGTGTGTGTGTGTGTGTGTGTGTGTACAGTATGCTGTAATTATCCTGCAGTTTAGTGTTTCATAAGTAGCTGAGTTCAGCCATGTGTGGTAATGATGATGTGTTTCAGTACTTTTGCTGTAAATTAATGTGATAATGCCAAACCATTTCCATTGCTTTTACCTCAAAGCCCTTGAATAAGTCTGTTGACCTACATAAGATGCAATAACTCCTACTGGAAACGTCTTTGATTATTATAATTGAAATGCATCATCACTGTTAATCTCCAGATGTGTGCATGCTGACTTCACACATCAGGGTCAGTACGTGCAAAGGCCTAGGGTTTCCATGGGAACTGGAGAGTCAGAGCAGAATTTGTTGGCGAAGTGAGAGTAATGTGTAAACGGCACTAATAGATGGTAAACTATTAACTAGTGGAGCCCAGCCTCTCCACTTTTCCCACCTGACAGACCATCTGCCCAGGGCACTTAGACCAGACCCAGTACAGGACTAAGTGCTCTGTAGTCATGGAGTCCATATCTCAGAAGTCATGTTGATTCAAATAAATCACCATTCATTGCACAGTACACACAAACACACCTGTCCGCTTTCTCAGTCCAGTCATTCTGCCTTTCTTTAAATATTGTATGTCAGTCACCAAGCAGAATGACACGCTGACATGAATGTTAACATTAACAAACAGGGTTTTTACAGTTATTTGTCCAACAGCACAACTCATTTAATATTGTTAGCACAGGCAGAGCCTCATAAATAATCTAAAATCCATTTTAACCTAAAGCAGAAATGTCACTGTTCAGAGCAGATGTTTAATTTATGGCTTTTTATTAGATCAGAGGGTTGTTTTTTCTCAATGACGCTTTTCGCTTAAGGCCATTGATTTTCCTCCATCACTAAAGTGGCTCTGGGGGCCATGTGTTTCAGCAAAAGACCTTTCCAATGTAGCTAATGAAATATGCAAACCTTGTTCATCTACCTCACACCCAGGAACAATCAGCTGTGTGTTGTCCTGGGGCATACTATGCTTAGTCTTGAGATCAGTTCTGTTTATTGGGGGTTAAATAAATAGGATGTTTAAGTTAAAGAAAAAAAAAACATGTAAGTCCTAAGTATCACACGAGTACAGAGTGTTGTTGAGACAGATGCTTGCTGTCTGCCTGGCTTGTGAACTGTCCTTTTTTTTTTTTTTGCACATGCTCAGTCTGGGATTAGTTGCCATAGAAATGGTGAACATATGGTGCAGGTACACTCACTATTCAAACTGATGCCTGTGATGGACAAGGTTGAAAATCTTACAACATCTGGGGATTATTATTTGCTCTGTTTTAAGCCAGAAAACAATGATTCTTGCTTAGAATACCACCAAAGGAGAGACGGATCAGAAGAATTAATGAAGTAATGAAATATATAATGTGTTCAAACACAGGAAATGAGATGATAAGATTCAAGAGTTTATTTGTCACAGTACACAGTTATACACGGTATACAACTTGCAGTTAAATGACAACCTGGCCTACTCCTCCTTAGACTGTGCATATACATAAAGACAATTTAAGAAACTAAATTAAAAATAGGAATGAAGAATTAGCAAGAAGAAGAATACGAATAAATATAATACGACGTGAAACAAGTCTAGTCATTTTTATTGCCCTACACAATATACTCAGGATATATTAAATACAGTGCAGTGATATGGAGGTACATGGTTGATGAGAACATCCCTAAAAAAGATGTATGTGGAAAAGTAACATACAATGCTCACAGTTCACAGATGCGGAAAATATCATATGTAATGTAACTGAGATATGCAAATTGTACAAATGCATAGAACAAATAGCACAAAGTTGACATTCTGTAGCAATACATATATTTTAATACATAAAGTGTAAAAGCAACACCCTACACTGTGGGGCTTTATGTTCTTTATGACTACTTTCACATTGCACCTCTTTTACTTCTGGAGTGTGCATGTCAGAAAGATGCAAATAGGTAATTTGGCAGTGAAATAGGTGTAACTGTTGTGTGTGTGGTTGTGTGTGTGTGTGTTGGGGGGGTGGTGAGTGGATGTGTTTTCCCTCCCCTCCATTTCAGAGCATGTTCAAACCCAAGGACAGTAGATTGGTGATCAGCACTTTAGATGTGCGTCATACAGAGAGGATGTGTTTTGTGGAGCCTTCCTAACGACATGGAGATCCAAGAAATAAACGACAAAAAAAAAAAGAGTGTGTGTGAGTGTTTGGACCAACATATATACAGACAGTGATGTGCTGCCAAAATGAGATCTGTCACCATGGAGGAGATGGAGTTCCTTAAATACCACCCCAACACACCCACATGCATACATGCATTCATGCATGCACAGAGGCAGAAGGCAGCAGGAGAGGGCGCAGATGTGTAAATAGAGCTGTTTGCTTTGCGTATGTTCTGAATGGCCTGAGCATTAGGGGACAGGTGATGAATAGTAGCTGCTCTCTCTTCTCTGTCTTCCTCACCAAGCAGCTGTTCGTACATACTGGACTGAACAGAAAGACAAGCCTAATGGTGCTCACTTCCCTAGCACAGGTACACTTTGCCAGTGACGCATCTGAATGAATGGCAAAAAAAAACAGATTAAGTCATACTATTTTATTAATACAAGATATGAATGTACTGTAGGTACAAGGTAGGGCTTAAAAAAGAGAATAAAACATCACTACCTCCTCTTCTGGCCACGTCACTTCAACTACTTTGAATGCTTATCTTGTAAATGTGTGTGTGCGTGTGTGTGAGTGTGTGTGTGTGTGTGTTATGTAAATGCACTGATTTCCTTATAAAATGAGCACTGAAGTGATCCAGGAAGATCATCTTTTTTCCTGAGCAAGCACAAACATCACTCTCCACTTAAAAATAAATAAATTATATATATATGTATATATATATACATACTTACTTACTGCACTTACTGTACTGCTTCTCTTGTACATACATTTATTTCATACATATTTCCACAGGTTTCTGGACACTATCCCATACAGATTTTTACAGGACAGTGTAAAAATCGTAAAGGTGTGAGAAAATTAAAACTAATGACATTTTCTTGTTCACAGTTTCCACTAGATGTCAGTAGAGGCGTAACATCTCAGAATTGCTGCTTGATGATTGGGCAAGATTGAGCCAAGATGCTTTTTACACCCTTCTCTGTAAAATCACCATCTAATGATGAGATGGTAGCTCAGTGGTTAAGAAGATGGCCTACAGTTTAGATGACCATCGAACTGCTGCTGCTAGGCCACTGAGCCTAGCCTAGCTCTGGATAAGGGCATCTGCCAAATGTCTGAAATGTAAATGATGCCTTTAAGATTCACCTGTAGACAGGAGTGCTCTCTCCATGTAGCTCTTATTAGGTCTGAAAACACCAATGCATTTAAAATGGACATTGCCAGTTGGATCTTGTCCAAACATTTTGTCTGAACCAACATCCCATAAAGCTGCAGCTGTGTGAAGTTCATCTAAAAGTTTTCAGATTACTCTTTTAGCTGACATTTTTCAGATTCTGAATTGGGCTTTAAATGAAGGGGATTCATATTAAACAGATCAATATGTGGTATATGTGGCCTAATATATTCATCATTTCTGGATTTTTCCAAGCATCTGCATCCAAGCAACTGTGTTTCTACACACCCACAGGTTTGTATGATGTAAAAAGCTGAGTGCTCTACTACAAGCAAAAGGAGCTTTAACAATGTACTACACTTATGTATGACATCTAGCTATTGCGAGTCCCCCCCTCCCTTAAATGTTTATTTATTTACTTTTTTTTTAACTTGAATTTGATTGGTTGTGATTTCACATTTAAGGTGGAAAAAGATCTGACATGATTTTTCATGGCTTCTTTTATAATGACAAAAACCTGCCATTGTACCAGTAGTGTGTAGCCTTTGTTAAATCTCCTGTCTAAATTTGGAAATGGAAAAAAATAGTAAATGTTATATATGAAATGTAGGTGTATCCTGCAACTAACAACAATAATCTTTGATTAATAATCTTTAATAAATAAACTATTTATTTATTAATAAAAATTTGATAGTTGATTCCTGATGTTTTACTGAAGTATTTTTTAACTGAACCTTTTTCCAAAAAAAAAAATGTACTTATGAAAATGTATGCCAATGGGGTGTACAGCATATTAAGCATATTTAACAAAATAAAAAAATATCATTTTATAGAAGGATTTCCAGGAATATGATTTACTTTATTCTTTACTAGAAAATACCATGTACTAAAAAGATAAAAGAAAACGTTTTAGGACCACATTTTTAGCAATTGGCATTAAAAAAATTCAGTGTGTTTTGGTGTGTTTCCACTCTAGTTAGTTTTACGACTATAAGCAAATAGGATTTAGGAAAGGAAATAGATGTCATAATACACATAAAGTGAGACACTGTAAACGGTATATACTCATGCATACATGACATCATGACGTCATGGTAACGTGGGCGGAGCTTAGAGTGCAACGCACTCTGGAGCAAAACATTGAAATAAACGTGTACAGTAACAAAGCCTTAAGATAAACATTTCTACGTGCGAAAATAATTACTGCGCTTATAACCAATAATCACATAACCAATTAGATGATCAAATCTAAAACAATAAAAATTTTAAAAAATGTTATTCATGTATATGTAAATAAAACAGCCTTAAAGGAGTATTGCTTGCTCTAAAGCGCACTCTGCTGGATAACGTTAAACACAGGGAAACAATTTATTCTGAATAATTCAGATTTTCAGCCTAAATATACAAATTGACGCCTAACAGTGTAGCAACAAATAAATTATAGTTAATCTAATAGTTAGCAATATTGTTAATTATAAGCTTTAAGTGTGGAAAGTTGACCTGAGAAGCCTGTACGAGTGAAATTGCAACCAAAATTCTTCCACATGATGTCGCCAACGCCTAGGGTGTGTTATTAAAAAGAAAAAAAGATGTAATGTGTACAAAATCCTGTCCTTTCATATAAAAAAAAGTCCTCAGTGGTTCTCCATTTAGCTCTTTGGATATTGTGAACCTTTTCTGAGAGGTAAACACTCCTAATCCAACATCTAATACTCAATGGGTAGTTTTATGAGCTTAGACATGCACCGATCAGGCATAACATAATGACCCCCTAACTAATATTGTGTTGGTCCCCCTTTTGCTGCCGAAACAGCTCTGACCCATCGACGCATGGACTCCACTCGATCCCTGAAGGTGTGCAGTGGTATACCTGGGGCAACTTACAGGACTTAAAGGATACTTTTGATAGATACTGACCACTGCAGACCGGGAACACCCCAAAAGGGCTGCAGTTTTGGAGATGCTCTGATTCAGTTGTCTAGTCATCACAATTTGGCCCTTCATTAAACTTGCTCAAATCCTTATGCTTGTCCATTTTTCCTGCTTCTAACACATCAACTCTGAGGACAAAATGTTCACTTGCTGCCTAGTCTATCCCACCCACTAACAGGTGCCATGATGAGGAGATAATCAGTGTTATTCACTTCACCTGGCAGTGGTCATAATGTTATGCCTGATTGGTGTATGTGGATGCTGTATACTTTGAGCTTAACACAATATTTGTTTTTCAATTCTTAGTATAGCAATGCTTTTGGTCTATGCTTAATGATATTTTGAATTGATTGTGGATTATGTGTTATCCATCCATCCATCCATCCATCCATCCATTCATCCATCCATCTTCTATACTGATTATTCTACACAGGGTCTTGGAGAGCCTGTAGCTTATCCCAGGGGCACAGTGCAGGACACCCTGGATGCCAACGCTTTGCAGGACACAATCACACACACACACACACACACAAAATACTGTTATTTCAAAAAGCTGTTCAAATAAGAATGAATTTTTTTATATTAGAAAATGCTTAAATTCCTTCTATTTGCACAGTATTTGCACATTTGAATAGCTAGTGTATTTTACTTTTTTAAATATATATATATCTATCTATCTATGTATTACATATATATTTTTGCGTCTTCATTTATTGGTACTTGAAATATTCTATAAACTTGTCAATATTTTTACCTCACAGAATGCAAAAAAAAGTTTTAAATAAAAATAAGATCTAGTAGAGAAATAGTGTATACTTTCCCCAGCTTTTTGAGTCATACATTTGAAACATTTTATGTATTTCAGTATTATCCTTTTTGTCTCAGAGGGTGCCAACAATTCTGAACTGTGTGTTTTTAGGTTTGGAATAGCCTGGTGTATGTGTGTGATATATTTATTTATTTTTGTAGAGATGCAGTGGGCAGTTCATCAGTGTGATAGGGACAGAGATGATGGAGAATGATGAGTCCATGGCTAATTATATAAAATATGGCACAAGCCTGTTTATTTCATCCAGAGCAAACAAACAAACAAAAAAACAAACAAGCAAACAAGATAACGGCTACCTCATCAACCTTCCCTGCGTACAATTTAGGCCAAATTTTTTCTCGTTCCTTCTGTTTGTTCCTGTATTTTCCTTCAGAGGCTCAGAGTACCTCCATGTTCTGTTCTGTTCCTTTTTTTGTCTCTGTGTTCTGAGCCAGACGTCTCCCCCCTTCCCATCCTCCCCTTCTCATCACACCCTCGCTTCCTCCCTTCCCACTGCCAGTGTGTATCTCACCCTCTTTCTCAGTCTGCTCCTTGTGCCATTGCTTGCTGCCGTGGCAACGCTCTGCCAACAATTCCCCAGAAGGCTAGGGAAGGAGGGGGCAATGATATGAATCTTTCTTCACCGTGATTATGTGAATCAAAATTTGAACAGTGAAAATAAAACACCACAGGATGACTACTGTTTTGTCTGAACCTGAAGGAGCACATGTTCTTTTTTAGAGGCAGTGTGTGTTTCCTGTGTGTTGGGTTTACAGGGAATCCTTAGCTAAGCAAGGAATAGAACATGAGAGGATGTACTGTTACAGGAATATAATCACTCTGAAACGACTACTTACAGCATATCATGAAGCATATCCTTTTATACCACAGTGATGTGCTAACAATTACAATTTTTAACAGTGCTATAATTATTAATGAACGACATGCTTATATAGTTATATAAGTTTTAACAGCATGCAGTTACATTTAACGCTGTGGAATATCCACAAGACAAGGCAGTTCCAGTTATCGTTATGTTAAAGCAGCTAGGAACCAACCTACCTGTCTTATTTTTCGCACTCTTGAAAAAAGCAACTTGTCATACTAACACAGTCCTCTGTCCTGAAGATTTCCTGTGGTGGAAAATTGAAAGTTCCTGCTTTACCTCTGACACTGAAGACTCCATCCATGAACATTAAATAAATGCCCCCTGACAGAAATCTTCACCATATCAACGATTATTCATTACATTTCTTTGTTAAATCAGCCTTGTATTCTATATATAGTCTGCCGTAAGTCCTCATGGATTAACTGTTACTATAGTAACAATAACATATTGGAGTGAGCACATTAATATAAATAAACCTGTTATTTGATTCAGATCCAGTGCTACTTTCTTCAGAGCAGCTGTTACAGAAAATTATTCAAGGCCTTCTGGAGAATCAAGCACTTGGGTAACTAGTACATTCTCCAGAAGGTGGAAAGATGAAGCATCTTCACCATGGCCGTGTGAATCGGGATTTTCACAGAGATAAGATGGCACCTTACAATGAGTGTGAAATGTCCCTCTTGCAGTTTTGCACAATAAACTGCACTAACTGAAGGCACTTATTTTTGTCTTTATTTGGATGGATTGTACTGTATACAGTACTTTTGTCTATTTTTTCTTTTTCAGTTGTGTAGTTTTATATGACAAGCACCATTGTTGCATCAGATTAAACAAAGAAATCTTTTCTACTCTTTTTGTATCTCTGTATTTTGTCTATAGGACTGACCAGGAGATGTTGCGCACCTGCATTAGAGCCAGGCGGATGTGAAGAAGATATTTAATAATGACTCACAGCAGAGTGACAGAAATTCTTGTGAAATAGGAACTCGACTTCCTGTGTTCCAGGAGAAACCCTGTGAAAAATAAAAAAAAGAATAAAGTACACGGGTATACCCAAACAGCGTTAATGATTTCCTTGCTAGTGTGTCTCAACAGCTTTATTAAGTCAATTTGAAAAAGCAACAGAACCCCAGAGACTAGTCTTAGTCATCTAATGTCTTCTTCTTTTTCATCATCATCATCATCTTCTTCATATTCTTCTTCATTTTAATCGTGCTCCATGTCTCCAGGGTTATTCAAGGATGATCTGAACTCAGAGCATGACTCCCCCTCGCTCATGTTACCTAACCAGTGTGTGTGGGTGAGTTGTTTTTGTCAGAATACTAAGGCTGCATGAATCTCGAGTCAGTGGATGAGATTTATGAATGTAGGGGAAAAAAAAACACACACAATCCGAGCTATTTTGTAATGTTTTTGGACATTAATGATGTAGTAAAAAAATGCTAATATGTACATAACGTATGGATCACACCATTCTGTGCAGATTATTAGGAAAGAAATGCAGCTGTGCACATCTGGGCATGTCAGATTGTATCAGTATCCATTACAGGTTTCATTAACAATCAAAGCAAATAGTTCAAATCAATGACATGTCACTGCTTTAATCAATATTTTTGACTTTGGCCAGTAGAAGGAGTTCCAATAAAACCGGCTTGTACCTTGTTTAAATGATAATTGCACAAACTTCTAGAAACAATTTTATTATTGCATCTTAAAGTCTGCAAATACAAATCACCTGCAATGTGTAAAATGGCTTTAACTTAGTGAGTGCAATGTTTTTAAAATGTGTTTCTGATAAACAGCTTATAGAAAGCTCTGCTTTAGAGATTTGTATTTTTTTTAAACCATTTTTTGTGTATTTGTATTTTAATATTTTTTCCCTAGTGAATTCTGTAAAGCAAACCATATCCTTATCTCACTCAGAGCCACAGGGAACCATGGACTCTATCCCAGCTGGCTTAAGGCCCAAGGTGGTAGACACCCTGGAAGGGGTGGCAACCCAACACAGGGTACAACTGCATAGTTGCACAATTTAGAGATGCCAATCAGCCTACAATGTGTGTCTTTGTACTGGGGGTGGAAACTGGAGTACCTGAAGGAAACCCCCAGAACCATATTCTGAGTGTTATTAACTCTCAGAGTTATGTTCAGCAGGCTAAAATACATATAATATATGTACAAATATATGTATAAAATGGACAAGAATTGCAGCACAATGGTCCGTCCTGAACCTGAGGTAGACTGATACCAGTGTTCCAAAAAAAACAAAAACTCTGAAGCTGGGTTTTAAAGAATTAATTTATCCAGTGACAAAAAAAATGGTACTTCTATTTTTTTTGACAAGCCACAGACGCCTAATTAAAACTAAACTCATCAATCACTTTAATAAAAATACCTACATTGAAGCAATCAACCAATTATGTGACAGCACTGCAATGAGTGAAATCATGCAGAGCTTAATTTAGGATTCAGACCCAACATCAGAAAAGGGAAAATAATGTGATCTCAGTCAATCTAACCATGGCATGATTGTGGGAGGGCTGGTTTGAGTATTCAGAAACTGTCGATCCCCCTAGGATTTTCACATGCAACAGTGTCTAAAATTTACAGAGGATGGTGTGAAAAACAAAACAAACAAAAAAAATAACATCCTTTGTGTGGCAGTTCTGTGGGCGGAAAAGCTTTGTTAATGAGAGACATGAGAAGAGAAAGGGCAGACTGGCTCGAACTGACAGGAAGGCTATGATAGCTTGAATAACAACACTACAACTGTGTGTGCGAAAAAGTCCCCTAGTCTAACCCTGGTCTCAGAATGCACAACTTGATGTGGATGGACTACAAGAGCAGAAAAAAACATTAACTGAACATAAACTTTACTTGCATCTGCATGATTTTATGTATTGCTTTCATATAATTGGGCTGATTGGGTATAACTGCGTGAATGAGCCTATTAAAGTGGCCGGTGTGAGTGTATTTGAATTAACTGCTATAGTATTTTATATTTTATAGATATCCTTTATATTTTAAAGAGATCAAAAGTACATAGGGATATTCAAAGGTTTATGTATTACTACTAATGCTAATGAATACTGCATGAATATGATTACTGCATGGCTGAATCTATAAGTGAATTTGCCTTTTCAGCATTTGAATTGGGAAAGGATTTTCCACAAATGCATTAATATGTTTTAACAGTTTCCAAATGTTTACACACTCTATATACAAGAAGGAATACAGTTGTGCTCAAAAGTTTGCATACCCTGAAAGAAACGCAGGGAAGTTAGACCTCTAACCGCATGGGACCCTCTTGGATGTTCCAACATAACAATGATCCAAAGCATTGACCCTCCAATGGCTACAGCAAAAAAAGTTGAAGGTTCTGGAGTGGACATCACAGTCTCCTGACCTCAATATCACTGAGCCACTTTGGGGAGATCTCAAATGTGCAGTAAGACAACTAAAAAATTTACAGAAACTGAAGGCATTTTTGCCAGGAAGAATGGGCAGCTATACCACCTGAAAGAAATAAGGACCTTATGCACAATTATTACAAAAGACTGCATGCCATCATTGATGCTAAAGGGGGCAATACATGATATTAAGAACTAAAGGAACGCAAACTCCTCATCTTCTTCATTGTAATGTTTTGTTTGAAGATTGTGCTATTCTGTTATGTCTTACATATGAACTTAAGTCCTATAAGAAATAAAATAAAATGGTTTCACCTTCTCACTCATGTTTTCTTTAAAAAATGGTACACATCTTGCAAGGTATGCAAACTTTTGAGCACAGCTGTATATACACATAATAATGCATTTTATACAGAATCATGTTAATGTGCTTAGTTCTTAGTTCTTTCTGTGAAGCACCAGGGTCCTGAAGGAATGTTGTTTCATTTCACTATGTACTACACCAGCTAATGAATCCACGGCTAAAATGACAATAAAAAGCTTTTGAATCTTGACTCTTGAATATCTAACTAAACAGGGATGTGTTTCCGAAACTCAACTGATCAGTGTGAATTATTAGCACATTCTGCCAGTTAAGTCCTGGATTTAAAATTCAATAACCAAATATAAATAGCTTTCCTCTTTGTTAACCCCCTACATCACAGTCTGCTTAAAAGTATTAGTTTTATTAAGTTACAGTAGCAGTTATCTTTTTGCTTTTTAATCAGTCATTGTATTGTAATGTGTCATTGTCCTCTGTTATTTGATTTAATAATTACCCCTTTTGCAGTGTGTTTTTTCCTGTTGGTTTGTGTGCTGGTTGTTGTGTCTTTAAATTGGGACTACTTAATAAAATGAAGAGCAAAGCTACTCCACACCAACAGGAGTTCTTGCCAGCATGCACCACTTTTGAACAGGGCTAGGAAATCTATCTTGTCCTTTTATTGTTCTCTTGTTTTAAGGAACAGTGAAATGTGTGAGAGGTCTTAGATCCAAATTGGCCTCTTCTCTAATGCTCTTCTGGTCAGGCTTTCTTCTGGGACCAGCATTTTAAAGCCTTATCTAGTTGAATGATGTAGAAACTATAGGTGTTAGATTATTCTGTTGAATGGTTCAGTATCTGAAAGAGAGAAACCTATTGTGAAGATTAAATGGAAAAAGAAATGGACTGGTTTAAAGCTGGAATGTGTTGGATGCACTGAGGCTTATTCAAGCAGCGGCTGAAATGGATGGGTCTGGTTTTGACTGTAGCACTCAATGTTTACTGAATTTACTGGTCTATTATGTGCCAGGATTATTTAACCGGATGATTTTTTGGCATCTATTCTATAACACTACACTTGAGATCCGGATTCATTATATTAGTTACTGGCAAACATTTTCCCCTGGTGGTCCAGCAGCAGGATCCGGCACTCTTATTGCCGTGGGCTGGTTTGATTTCCAGGCAGGGAAGTAACCTGGACACTAAAGGGAGACTAAAATGGGAAAGTTTCATCAGGTAGGGCATCTGCCATAAAACCTGCACCACATAAAATATGCTGTCCAGTTGATCCGATGTGGCAACACTGAAAAGCCAAAAAACAACATCAGGCAGAATCTTTCAAAGGATAATCACCCTGCTGTGATAGCATTAATGTAATCATAAAGACCCTGATGTCAAAAAGGTCAATTTACCATTTACATTTCCTTGACACGTTCACCTGAAGCGACTTACAACTGAGACAGGATACAACTGAGTGGCTTAAGTGCTTGAGGTCCCAGCTTGGGGTGGTGCTGAGATTCACACTCACATCCTTGCAATCCATAGCCCAATAGTGCAATGGGCTACCACTACTCTAATCCAGAGCAACCCAGACAGAGATAGGTTCCTTTTTGGGTCTTTTTTTTCAGGATTTCTTCTTCACGTTGTCTCAGGGAGTTTTCCCTTCCCACCTGTGGCACCTATGGCTTGCTCATTAGACAGCTCTAAATCTAACTGAATTGATACATGTAGATGGAGTGGATTAAAGGTACATACAGATACTACAACATCTGTTATACAGTAGTTAAAGTAAAATCAATCACTCAAGATAATAAATCATGGCATGTTTTGGGTTACACAGGCCTGCTCATATTCAATATGAATAAAGAACATTTAAGGAAATCATTCTTACATTTCACATTGCATAAAAGCTCAGGTCTGTGTAATAGATGAACACCTTATCTATCTATCTATCTATCTATCTATCTATCTATCTATCTATCTATCTATCTATCTATCTATCTATCTATCTATCTATCTATCTATCTATCTATCTATCTATCTATCAGCACACCACAGCAGACCCAAGGCACAACATGTGAGCATGAGCATTTATTAATTAATGCTTGGGCCCCTTGCCATGGTCACTGGGCAGCAAACATAAAACTTTTCACTTATCCTGCTTAGCTTTACTAAGTTAATGGGTGTACGCTGGCTTAAAACATACAACATAAATATGACACTAGACATAAAAGACCAGTGAGTCCCATCAATCATCAACCACCAAACATCAGCTCAGACTCCATATCACCTGGTCCTGCTAAACCAGGACCACTCCTCACCCTGGCTACTGTACACACAGTACCCCAAACACCTTATATAACTCATCCCCAACAGTGATCTTTAAGATCCAATTATGTATCTTATTATGTTCAACTAGATGCTCTAAATGTACAAAAGATATACCCTCAAGGGAAGGGAACCTGGGCCATATGCAATATAGCATCCTGAATGCTGTGTTCTTTCCTTCTGAACAATGACCAGGAAATGGACATAGAAATTAGTGAACTCAGTCTTTGGCACCAAATTTATTCAGACTATTTCATACAGTTTCCCTGTCACTAAAACTTAAGAGCAACATCTACTGGACTGGAATAATGGCTCATTATCTATAACACATTGATTGAGTCACAATGCAACCATCACAATCCTTTTTAAACATCTTGAATTATTAAATTCTAAAAGGAATAAAGACCGTGCCTGTTGTAATGACCCATTTTTAAAAAATGTTTTCTGACATCTCATGCTAGCTAATTGTCAGATCAGCTCAAACTGCAATGCTGGAAAGACATTTGATCAAGGTTTTGGTCTATACTCTGGAGGTTTGTACAGATTTTGCAAATTCTGGCCACATCTTTCTTTAAGCCACACAATATCTGGACCCCTTGCAGT